>NC_079518.1:10485696-10544518 GCF_000801105.2 Raphanus sativus
TTTACTGTTAATTCTTTTTTTTTATTAAAACT
The DNA here is from genome assembly GCF_000801105.2 of Raphanus sativus. Classification (NCBI taxonomy): domain Eukaryota; kingdom Viridiplantae; phylum Streptophyta; class Magnoliopsida; order Brassicales; family Brassicaceae; genus Raphanus; species Raphanus sativus. Next base: position 10,485,729 of record NC_079518.1, read on the forward strand.
TTAATAGGTTTTTAACTTAAATTTCGTTTTTTACAAAAACACATAAACAATAAAAAGGTGTATATATATATTAAATTATATAGATTTATATAAAACAAGTTTTTATTCTTTTTATTTTTATTAAACAAAAAAATCAATATATATATAACCTTTGAGATATACTTTACAAAATAAATTGAAAAAGGAAATAATATAGATATCATTATACAATACTAATTTTATTATAATTATATTTTATAAAATGATTAAAATAATTTTAAACCACATAAACTGATTATTTAATATCATTTCACAAATGTGACTATTTTAAAAACAAGATACATATTTAAAATGTGAGGCTAATAAAGAAGATAAAATAGTATTTTTACGATAAATATTAGTTTGACTAACTAATTACTTTTTGCAACAAAAAATTATCATATATTATCATTTTTATTTTTTTTATTTTTATAGTTATTAACTGAAAACTGAATAAACAATTCAAACAATGTTAGAATGAAAATTAAACTTATTAATATGGCTTGATCTGAACTGAATATAAGCAAATTGATGGGAGAAAAAACATGAGTTTTTGGTGTAACTATCCTATGAATTTCTGAACACTTCAATTTTTTAATTTTATCAAAAACAATGTATATCAAATTATACACAATCTTACAAAATATATTATTCAACCCAAGCAAAATATAACTAACAAGGTTATTCTTATTTTAGTCTAATTTAATAAAATATTTTGATTTATTTCAAAAAAAAAAAATACAACCTAATATAGCAAATATGAATTACCAAACTAAAAAAATACGAAATATCAAATCAACCAATTGTTATGATTTGATTATTTTATATATTCATAAATGTGCATGAATTTTCAAAATATTAAAAGTTATGTGTACTAATGCAACTTTTATTTAATATTTTTTCCTATTTTTCTGAAACAACATATATTTCAGATATATAAAAATTTAAAGTGCAAATATGTATAAGAGGATGAACTGAAAATTGATTAAAAATAGGGGATGAACTGAACTATTTGAAGTTCAGAAAACAGTAATTCAACTTTAACATAATTAAGAAAATAAACCAAACTTTTTGGTCAATTTATAAGAATAAAAGTAACTCAATTTACCAAAAATATATATTTGAGTTAATATGACATATTATATTTAGAAATCACATATCTAACTAAGACAGTAACATAATTATACTAATAATTTTTTATTTATCATCCATATAAATTGCAAAATAATCTAATACTTATAAACAAACAAGAGAAAATATCTAATAGTACTTATAATTTAATTATTTTATAAATGTTTATATCCATGAAAATCACATAGTTTGTATTTACATCTAAACTAAGCAAATATCCAAAACCAGTTTTAGTTTCAAATAACTAAGACTTACAATATAGGATTTTTAATACTAAAACCTCTCAACTAAGTTTGTTTTGGGTTAAAACCCTCAAACTAAGTATTTAATGAAATAACCCCCAAACTAATTTTATTTTGTCTTGTAAACTGTCAATTGTATCATCCACATATAGAATATGACTTGTGCAATGACACAAATATATTTTTATTTTATTTTTAGATCAAAATTTTTATGATAATGTATAATAAAATTGTTTTATGCAGTAACAGTAGATTGAGAAGACTAGTGACAATTATATTCATATCATATGTATCATAACTCAAGGGGACTCTCAAAGTGAAGAAAAGCTTGTCATCTTGTTCACCTCACCCAGATTATATTCATAAATTCAAATCAATATTCATCCACCATCCGGTAAGAAAATAGATTGATGATTAAAAGTTACAATGCAAATCGGTGGTCCTCACAAGCACGACTGCTCGGTTGAGACATTTGATAACCTGAAGATTCTCACACGGTATGTAACAAAAATAATCACCATATTTCTTCACACCATCAATAATATTATTCAACTATAATTTATAATGAAAGTCCTAGACAACACCAGGCATAAGTATCGACATCACCAGAAACCACGAACTCACTCCACTCGACCCTTCCATGGATCTCTACTCCAACCTTATCCAAAGCGATCATCGAACACCAAATCTTCTCGTTGCGGTCTTCCCACAGCAACGCAAGTTTCCCATTGCATTCCACCATATTTGGCACCGCATCACAACACAAACCTTTAACCTTTCTCCATATCTTCCCTTCCGTATCATACCACATTAACCCAAACTCATGGTAAAAACCGTAGATCAAACTGTTTATCACACACGCTTTAATTATATTCTCTGTATATTCTTGCGATAGCTCAAGATTCTCACAGGTACCATCTTTTGTGTCGTAGATTGTGTGACGATATATAGAAAAGCTCATACCATAAACCTTTCCATCTAGGGCCACTGTTTCACGAAATTCATTCCACTTGGATACTTTCTCGTATGTGATTTTCCCATGGGGACCTAATGGCCCAAATTCCCAAGTTTGAGTATTTGGGTCAAAAACCTCAACCTGGTTGATCTCGTTCCAGCACCCTCCTATTACGTATATTTTCCCATCCACCACTGCCACGCCTGCTCCCTTTCGGGCCACCTTCATGCTAGGACCCTTACTCAGCTTGCCAGACCGGGAATCAAAGATAACTAAGCCGCATGAACACTCTGCATCGTAATCCGATCCACCGATGAAATAGATCTTAGAACCTAAGGATAAAGTGGGACAAGTGCGCATATTTTGATTTGTTGAAATATCAACTGACTTCCAAGGACTTGTTTTCTTCTCTTTTGAGTTGAAAGTGACCCAATGAAACGTCCTCCAGCCACGACGAGTGGAATCAATATAGAACACACACAAGAGGGGATCATCTTTCATGGCCGCCAGTAAGGACCGCATCTGCGCAAGCTCACCTGAAAGCACAAGAGATTGGAAGTTTTTGCAAACACAAGCGAGAGTCCGGTCGTGGCTTGTCGGGACCCGAGCTAAGCAGTTCAAAACAAGATCGTTTGGTAGTGACAACAACAAAGAATCACAACCCAGGGTCCGGTCGTAGCTAGTCGGAACGCGAGCTAAGCACTTCAAAACAACATCGTTTGGTAGTGACGACAGAGAATTTTTTTTCTTTTTCTTCTTTTTTGTTTTGGATTTTTTTCTTTTTGTTTTTGAAGACAGAGAATATTGGTTTCTGTAAATTATGTTTTTAGCTCGTCTCATGATATCATTGAAGAGTCTTTTAAGTAACGACCACATCATTGACAACGACGCTTGATGATTTTCTTCTTGGGGTGGCACTTTAGCGTTTTTGTCGGCTGCGGTAGACATCAAGCTATGCAGTAGGGTTCGGAGAAGAGATTAAAGAAAAAGGGTAAAGGAAACCCTAATTAAGACAAGTATGTTATTGTAGCTATGATCTGAACTAAAAATTTAGAGGTAAAATATAAAATAAGATGAGTTTACCAGATATTATGAGATGTACGAATCAGGTCAAGGCAGCGGGGGGAGCGATGGTAAATTTGAACGCAGCGCTGAACTCTTTAGGGTTTTGGAGACGATGCTTCAGCATACTAGCAAGGATGAACGAACCTTTATTAGGCTTGATTATTGCTTTGGCCCATGTAGAATACAAGCCTACGATCACAAAAGCGATATTAAAACAAGAGTAATCCCTTATGTATTGTTTGAAAAAATATTGTAACATTTGAACTAAAAGGATTTTTAGAATCCTTATAAACATAGGCTAGTGCATCTAAAAATATATTATATTTTTTATTAAATTAATTATAGATTTGATAACAATCTATGTATCTTCTATCTTCTTTTTTTGATTTTATGTATTAAAATAAATTAAAGTAAATTAATTATAGATAAAATAAATTAAAACTAATTAAGTAAAATAAATAAATTAAAATATTGTTAGATAAAAATCTATGTATCTTCTATCTTTTTCTATTTTATGTAATAAAATAAATTAATTATAGATTTTTATGATATTATGTATTTTTATTTTTTTCTTATATATTGTATTTTGAATTTTGACAAATGATAATAAATTAATACAACTGTTAAAAATACCATATTAAAAAATTTGTGATCATGGTTTTAAACTATTTTATAATAAAATATACATAATCATAAATTCGTATAAATGATCATAAAACTGTACATGCATAAAAAGTCTCATTTAATAGATAATTAAGTTAAAATATATCTATTAAAATATATATCATATAAAAATATAAAAATAGATAAGTATCTAAATTTTGAAAATTTCGTTAAACAAGTATTTAAAACTTAATATTTAAATTTAATTTTTATTGAAGTTATGGAATTGTAAAATCTCAAGAAAAGATATTTTATTAAATAAAAATACACACATTGGGTCTCTCATCTCTATAGTTTATAATATAGTAATGACAATTTGAAGGAACAGACATTTACATGGTTTCTAATCTCGATATTTTTTTCATTCGCTGCGTATGTAAAGCAATATTATGTAACATACTCGTTCCTTTGGAAGTAAAAAAATTGCTTGTAGTTTTGAATTTTTGGCAGAATATAAACGGAAGACAATCCTCCCGTAAAGCAAATCTTGTATTTTCAACTTCCACACCGCACTCTAAACACATGACTTAACAAAAAGTTTATATCACTTAAAATACATGTAGAGATTTCTTCAAACTTCTCCCTATAAAATCAGTCGATCAAATTATACAACATATATATATAAGAGAAACACAAAGCAAACATAATTTTTCATCCATAAGTGGAAAATGAGGAACATTACTAAAAACCAGACCATGTTACTGCTTGTTGTTACACTTTTAGTGGTGATTGCGTACCAAGAGGGAGAAGCCATACAATGTTCACAGATAACCATGTACTTAGCACCATGTTTGTCTTATGTAAAAGGTGGAGGAAACCCGCCTCCTCCGTGTTGCGCCGGGCTTAATAATCTAAAAGCCTCAGCGCCGGGGAAACCCGATAAACAAGCAGCTTGTCAATGCTTGAAGAGTGTAGCTAATGCTATATCCGGATTCAACGATGACAATGCCAAACAACTCCCTGGTAAATGCGGTGTTAGTGTGGGGGTCCCTTTCTCTAAGAGCGTGGACTGTAACAGGTATATAGTATATTGCAAAAGCATCCATTTATCATATTAGAAAAACACCTGAAATCTTTTAGTTTATACAAAAACAAAGAGATGAGATTATTTTCTAAATATGATAGATTGATGCTGTTGCACGTCAAGTATATATATATAAGCCTCATTCTATAAATAATAATCCTTTAATTGGCCTTCATTATTTGTATTGAAACAGCATAAACTGAAAAGAAGGACTACCAACGGCCATGCAGCAATAATATAAAGTGTGGAATTCAACGGCCATATCCTGAAAGAGCAAAAAGCATTATAACAAAACTGTTTGGATACTTTATACATGTAATCATATAAATAAACTGTGGAATTCATACATGCTAGACAATTTTCTCTAGTCTAAATGTTTTAAATTTTTTAAGTAGGAGTAATTAGCCAAGTTAATTATCTTTGATTAGTACTATTAACAGAAAACAGTATAGTAGTGTATCTACTTTATAGCATGTGAACAAAAGTAAGACGCTTTCCGTGACAAAAAAAAAAAAAAAAAGAACAAAAGTAAGACGCTTCTATGCTTTTTCTACCACACAACCTTTCACCACACTGTGATCCCCATCTCCAGTTCCTAAACAGCAAAAATAGGGGGCAAATATGTCTTTTGCTCATATATTTGGGTTAATTAGCGAAGTTTTGTATTTAATTACACAGGCCCCAACATTTAATAGTGGTTGTCGGTAATAACATAAGCTTACTCGTCTTGCTCTCGTCGACAGACACCGATTGCCTTTTTTCCACCGTAATCTTCAAAGCATCCTCCGATCAAAAAAAGCAAAACTCTTTTCAGGAGATCTTGAATTCCTCATTACAGAGAGAGATATAGAGAGAGAGAGGAGTATGGAGGTATGAGAGGGGTGGGAGATGGCGAGGGGAGGAGGAGAATACAACAACAACAACAACGGAGGAGGAGGAGGAGGAGGAGTTCTTCTTCTCTCGTACAAAAGAATCACTCTGCTCGTTTGCCTTTTCAACATCCTCATCGCTCTCTTTGTTCTTCGCTTTCTCTACGCTTCTTCTCTCCACATTTTTCCCAATCACGACAATGGTCAGGAGAGCAACACTCTCTTTTTTATTTACCTTGTTTGTTTGATGATAAGTTTCTCTATCTAAAAGCTTCTGTCTTTTTTTTTTTAATTTAGGTGTTAAGTACACAGCAGATGAGATTAGGAGAATGGAGGAATCGGTTCGGATTCGAAGATCTAAAGAACCTGTTGAGCTTGTTAGATTGGTTAGTGGTGATTGGTGAACTCTGTTTTACTTCTATTTAGATGCATTGGTTTCTCATGATTGTACAAAACCCATAACAGGTGAAGAAGATGAAACATGAGGTGGCCATTGCAGAGTCAAGTGTTGAGCTGTCTCCTAGTGTAAAAGGCAAACTAATCGATGAGATCTTGGAGCGTTTGAGAAGGTTGGAGGAGAAGTCTAACGTTACCCTTCTCAGAGGTTTGGTGCTCTTCATATCCTAACATTATAAATTGATCTTTGATTTTTTTGGTGCTAGGCTATGTCTTTTAGCATAAAGTCCTTACATTTGTGATGGTGTCTTGTTAACTAGATTTTGTCTTATTACCTAACCTATGCAAGATGTGGTCGTTGTTATCAGTGTAGGAATGGAACATAGCTCAAGATATCAATACTGATTGCTTTTCGATGCTTTATATGGTTGATCTGTTTTGGTTCCACCTTACACATTAAAAGAGCCATTGTGTGGAAGTGATAAGCTAGCTATCAATACATGTCAAGCAAATTAAGCATCGAAAACCAGCTGTATCTTAAAAACTGGCTGCAATAGTTTTCCTTTGACACATTCATGGTCACCCCCTTAATATCTTTCATTTGGCGAACAGAAGCTGTAGAAACGTGGCGCAGTGAGAAGCTGAAGGAAGCTAAAGAGCAGCTGATTCAAGAGAAAAATGGAGTAAATTCCACCATGATACAGGAGGAAGCAGGTAAGAAGCTGTTTTCAAGTTCTCATAGACAACAACCACAGATTCACTTTATGAAACCCCTGTGGATACTGGATCATTTTTTGTTTAGTGTAATTAGAGGGGAACTCTTTTGTCCTGTAACTATCATATAGGGATGCTTGTAAGAGCTTTGGAGTTGGAGTGGGATGTGCTGTCGGAAGAGATTGGTCTTTGGTTACCTGCTGAGGTTCACAATGAAGTGCACGATGATAAACCCGAAGGAGAGGAAGAGCCTGGTACTATTTTATCAAGTGAACCAAGAAACTAATTGTATTTTTAACGAACTAAAAGCTCACGAGGCTATCTATCTTTTCTTTTTTTTTTTACTTAACAGAGGAGGTATTAGCAGGAAGACCAGTGCCAGCTGTATGTAATGCAGAGCTTCACACAGATTATGGTGGTGCTGCAGTGAGATGGGGACTTACACATCATAAAGAGAGTGCAGCTGATTGTTGCCAAGCTTGCTTAGACCAGGCAAAGCGCGCAAGACCTGGAGAAATGAGATGCAACATTTGGGTTTATTGCCCATCTGAGTTTGGTTGCTATTCTCCAGATATTTATCAGCATAAACATCAGGAATGTTGGCTCAAATACGTAAGAAGTTACCTCTTTACCCAATTTCAGATTGTTGAAGTTAGAGTTGCATAATGTAAACTTGTCTCATAATAACTATGTCAATGTGAATTGCAGGCAGAGCAGCCAAAAGAGAATTTTAAAGACAGATATTCGGAATCATACAGAAATAACCACCCAAAGGCGCCTACTATCGTTCCATGGGTTTCAGGTGTTATAACGGCTCGACAATAAACCTTTGTTGACAGGACTGTATGATGGGACGATAGGAGAGAGATAGTTTTTGGTTATTTCATGTTGTGTTACCATTTTTCTGAGTCTTGAAAGATAAAGTTACCGGACCAAGATGCTAACATCTTTTGGTCAGTTGTATACACGAGAATAGAATGTTTATCTTGTGTGGTTTCTTAAATTCGTTTGTTTGTATTTTGAAACACATGGGGCTTACAACACCATATGGTCGAAGTCTAATATTGGGATCATGAGTATGTTTTTGTCCAACCTTGTTCGATTGTGCTGGTTGCTATGCTACCTCATAGAGATGTAAGCTGTACTTTACTAGATTTGTTTCTGCTTATTTCTCTATGTCATTTGCTTATTTCAAGTGAAAACAGAAATGAAAACCAAATATGGCCAACTTAAAAGTCAAAGTCACACCAAAGTAGTTTACCAACATCTCTACATGTCTTTTCTCGAAATCTAACAAACGTACTAAGAGCCAGAACATTGGAATTTCACATGGTTACAAACAGACTAGAATCCGAATTATATAAAACTAACAGTCAATCAATCACTTGCTTGCTTCATCGCTTGCTGGATAAGCTGAAAGAGCTGACTTTCATGGGAGTTGCAATGACCAGAGGCGCTTCAGGCGAGCCAGAGACTGCAAAGTTGTCGTTCATGAAACGGCTGTCCACAATGGATTCATTCCGAAGGACTATCTTGTAGCAGTAGCATTTCTTCAGCCCTTCCTGCTCATGGTAGCATTCATGAGATCCATTCTTCACTTGCTGAAAGTTCCATATCACACTGAATTTGCCAACAGTTGCCACCACATGACGCTCTTGTTTCCCATCCTCCGTCACCTATAAACACCGAAATTTTACCACCAATGATAAACTTAGAATGGATTAGAAAAATAAATACCTGCATAGTCACAAATCCAGCTACGGCAAAGGCATTATAGAGAAGCATTCTAGCAAAAAAGAGACCTACTCTTTCAAATGAAAAGAGGCAAAAATCACAACGAGAGCTCTGGTTTTAGGTGTGCAGGTAAGGGGACTTTCACATTACAATGAACTAAACAAGCAAATATTGAAGCGGTTTATCTAGAGCAATAACGTCACTCTGGGGACACGAATCTAAACACCAACAAGAGTTTTGCTTACCCATGAAAACTGAGCATTACGGAACTTGTTGTTAGAACCAGCTAAATGAGCGTCGAGAGGTCTCAGCTTCAGCAACCTCGGTGCAGCAATCTTATTCCCCATGCGACCCTCAAACCCAGTCTTCGTCTTACCAGCCTTATCAGTGAAAAGGGTACATATAACAATCAGATACGTATCAGTCGTACCAACAATCCATTTCCCATCGTAAGTAGCGTCCACATGAGTCACAGGCGCACCGAGTCCAGGGAAAGCCGTCTTCGCCTGCCTCATAGTATTACTCGAGTAGAGCCTAATCTTCCCATCAAGAGAACCAACAACAATCGAGCCATCACCAGTAGTCGCAAAGCACTGGAAGTTCGTCCCTCTAGAAAACTGATGCCCCTGTTGCCAGCTCAACACCGGAGCATTCGCACTAGCGAGATCCTGAACCATCCCGTACCTGTCACGCATATCCCACCTGCAAAGCCTGTTGTTATCCAAACCAAGAAAGGTCGACGCAGACGGGTCCAACTGTGCACCTTTACCGTCATTAGTAATATCACTCATAGAGATATCAACCCCATCTTTCTCAAACTTCCACTCCGAAATAACCTTCCCCGTCTCGATATCAAGCTGATGCACCCCTCGGTTCTGACTCATTGGACTCATTAGCAGCATATTAGTCTCAGCTCTCATGAGAAGAGCCTTCCTCGGTTCCGAGTGGACCCCACCGTAACTACCCTCGAAGTTAACACAAACGCCTTTCCCTTGAATCCCTTCCCTCATGTTCTTGAAAACCTGAATACCGTTACTCCCAACCAAGAAACTATTATCCAACGCGCCTAGAGCTAAACTATGTATCCCTTCGCTCGTCGCTTCCTCGAAAGCCTCCGTGAGATCCTGCGTGTCTCTCACCGGGCTCTGAAGCAGTATGTCGTCGGCGTCTTCCCACATGGAGTCGTCGGCAGCTTCCGGGTTCGCCCACCCGATGAAGTCTTTCCCGAAGATCTTGGCTTTGCTCGCCTCGTTCATCTCGACTCCGTGGTTGTTCTCGAACAAGCAGCTGTTGTAAGTGCTCGCGAACGATGCGAAGTCTTCGAGGGTAGCGAATCTCAGCGCCCAGACTCCTCTCGCGACGAAATCGACACGGCGCTGGTCTCTGTAGGATTTCAATTGCATCTCGTCGGAGACCTTTCGACGGATCTTGCTCCTCCCTACTTTCAGCACCCACCATTCCTTCTCCGAGTCGGCTTCTTGATCATCCTCATCCTCGTCGTCGTCGTCGTCTCCTTGGGAGGTTTTGACGAAGGAGTAAGAGGTGGACTTCTCGGCGGTGACCCATTTGGCTTTGGGGGTGTTTCCGTTGATGTAGCGGAAAAGCTTAATCGAGGATTGGGTGGAGGGAGGTGGTTGTGGTTGGGTTGAGGAGGGGTATTTGAGCTTTAAGGCTCTGAGCTTTGATTCGACGTCGTCTAGGGATGAGGAAGGGGGTTTGGGGCGGAGACGAGAGGAAGATGACGACGCGAACGTATCGTCCCTGGAGTCGACGAACTCGTCTTCTTCTTGTTGTTCTCTGCCTTCTTCGTACTCTTCGTATTCCTCTTCGTCTGATTCGCAGATCTCTAGATCTTCGTGGCTGTGAGCTGCTCCCATCTCGAGAAAACCCTAATTAGTAGAGAGAGATGGAGAATATGAGATTCAAATGAAGAGCGCAAGTTCGAAATTTGAATAATTAGGGTTCTTTTAAAGCGATTGTTCCCTTTAGATTCTCTCGGATTGGAGGTAACCGGCTACAGCCAGTGAGTAAAGTGTGTAGCGAATCGGCAGTATTTGTTAAATACCGGGGATAGCCTGTTCAAATAGATCATTTAGTTTTACACAACCGGGGGGGATATCGTTAAATACCGGTGGGGTTGTAAGCTATATCCGGTATAAAGCTTAACCATCGTTTGGATAATAAAAATGTTTCACTTGGTTAACAATAGAATCAAACGTTGAATCTAGTATTAAAAATAGACATGTCCAAAAAATAAATCCAACCTTGTTCATTTTGAACTATTTAACCGATTTAAATTGGTTTTGAACTGTTCCATATCGTTTACAAGGGTTGCTGCTTGTGGCTTGTGTCATGGCTCGTCTCGTCTCTGGCCACTGGGTGTTGAATACCCTTGGGATCTCTATTTGTGTTGCTTTCGTCAGCCATTTTTATTTGTCTTCCTAATAATCGAGATATGTGTTATGCTCCTCATGCGTCTCTTTGTATACGACATCTTCTGGATTTTTTTCCTCTGAGATCGAGATTCTTTGGTGCTGACGTTAGGGTGTCCGTACGGATACCCAGCAAGCTTTTAAAACCCGGTTCATACAGTGACCAACATTTTAAATCTTTCTAGACTGCAGTTGATCATAAAGAAACTGGAACTGCCATTGAGAATAGTGTTTCCAAGGAACCTATTGAGCGGTGTGAGTATCTCAGATTTCATGATGCTTGGTCTTGGGGATATGGTACAGATCAAAACCCTTATTATTATATTTTGAGATTCGTTTCTTCCAAATGTCCACTTACTGCAGGAAATGTTGTTTTTGTGACTGTCGGATTTGAACTGTTTTGTTTGTTCCAGGATATTCCTGCAATGCTTTTGGCTTTGGTCCTCTGCTTTGAGTATAGTAAAACTAGAGATGTGGTGAATCTCTTTGATCTAAAATCTTCGAAGGGTCACAAATGCATATGGTATGCACTGCCTGGGTACGCTAGCATATTGGCTTGGTGTCTGCTCTGGCTGCAGGTTTCTTGATCCACTCACCTCAGACAGGTCTACTTTATTTGGTACTTGTTTTCCTAACCGAATTTTTGTTGATTGAAACTTTTCAACTCAATGCCTGTGTTGTAAAAGATGTCATTGTTGTGTTTTATATGAGCTTGATCAGTGTGAAGAATATTTGAGATTATGATGTTTAAATTCATTTTTGATGTGAATTATATCTAGGTACCATACATTTGGACCTGCATTATACAATCCCATTGAGAAATCTCATGAAATACATATATGAGTTTATGCCAATCAGATAGCTGAAAAACATTTTTTTAAAGACACAAAACGTTTAGTAGGAACAATGCAGTTGTTCAGTTCTTGTATTCTGAAGTAAAAAAGAAGAATGAATACTATAGATCTTGCTTTAATAGTATAGATCTGATTTTATTGGATTATATACCTTACATACATCCAAAATATTCATGGAATAAAAATCTACACTTAATCTTATTACATAAGGACTTTTATTTAATTTTAGGATATATATTTTTTTAAAAAACTTTCATTATCATTTGAAAATGAAGGGAAATTTAAGTGTTTTATAAACTATAATCGATGTTCTAGTGATCTATATATACTCTAAATACTAATTGAGGAAAATGTATAATTAGGCTTTCTTTGAAGTGCAATGCTGTATTTTTTTTTATGGTTTCCAACAAAAATTTTATAACAATCTTTTTTTTTGCTACGAGCAAATTTGTAACAAACTCTATAACCTTAAAAGTAAAACCATATCGGTTCCATCTATATTAATACTCAAATTAGTTTTTAAAAATAGTGAAAAAGATATACAATTTCGAATGTTGATCCTTTTCTTTAGAAGTGTACATTACGCCAATAATATTTTCTAGATTTAGCAAATATAAAATAACTATGCTCAACTGTTCTTGTCCATACCGGATAAGGGAGTGGACAATGTAGCACTAAAAATTCAGCGACAAAACACTCAATTTCAAAGTGAAATCGACATACATTCAAAATGCCAACCAACTTCTCCTGTCAATTTCTATTGATGTTGCTATAGCTAATGCAAGCAACATATCTCGCTTTCTCGTTTTACTTTTGTATATTTGAGTTGACTTCAGTAATACATTGCACCTCTGAGTTCACTTCTTAATTTTGTGTATCTCATAAACTCAACACCGCAATTAGTTTTGGACCTTTTGGTGGACAACTTATATTGAAGACAATAGGCATAATCAGATCTTAAAAGGACAATAATGGAATCTAATCTATATCTGGCTCGTTTATGGTTGAGTTCTTTTTTTTCTTTTTATCGTCTACATATCTAAGCTAGATCAAGTGGAGAACAGACGAGCCGATTCTCCGAGTAACATCTCTATCTGTCTAGATCTGATCTATATGAGAAAAAATGTAGTCTTTAGTCCTTGCATCTTTTGTTAACTCATCTTTTGCTTAAGTTCTCAAATCAACATGTTTTTAAGTTTATGTTCCTTTAGCATCAAACGCTCTAATTACGTTGGTTACTCCTTTTGTAATTTAGTTTAATTATTCTCTGATTTGTAGTGAGTTACATATTCGTTTTAAAAATATATATATATATATATATATATATATATATATAAAGTTTTGTTTTCAAATAAAACTTGTGTTTAAGTGTATTAAGCTTGATTTATATGTGGCACTAGGTGATTTGCCCGCACATGCGGGCATAAATTTCTTATAAATACTTATTATTTATGTCTTATTAATCTAAAACCAGTATAATAAATTATTATTTATGTTTTTAAATAGTTAAATCAAACATCAAAATATTTATATATGTCAAATATTTTTTTATCAAATATATACTTATTATCGTGTTAAGTTTTTTTAAAACACTCATATCATAGAAATAGTTTAGAAAATATATTTATATTTTTTGGTTGACTAATATTTAATTATAAATTGTTTTGTATCTTAATATTTTAATTTTTTAAAAAATATTATTTTTAAATAAGCACACAATATACTTTTTATATATATATATAAACAAGAATTATCTTCTTTTTTATAATTCTATAATATTATTTTGTAATCAATTATTTAATATAGCATATAACATATAAACTTTATATCATTAAAATAAAGTTCGTTTTTATTTATATATAAATTCAGTAAGGTATTATTTAAATTAATAAATTAGTGAATAGTTAGAAACTAATAATAAATCAATAACCTAGTTAAAAGTCTAAAACCTGATAAAATATGAAAAATAAGAAAAGCTAATATAACATATAAATTTAATATTAATAAAATAAAATTTGTTTATTTATATACAAGATTCATCAAGGCTATTTTTTTAAATTAATTAATTAGTGACTCATCTAAAAACAAATAATAAATCAATGATAATTTATCTTAAACTTAATAAAAATATGACAAATAAGCAAAATTAGCTAAAATCATGGAGAATATGACAAGTAAGCAAAATCACTTCATAAATAATAGTAGTCTAAAACCTGATAAAAATATGAAAAATAAGAAAAGCTAATATAACATATAAATTTAATATTAATAAAATAAAATTTGTTTATTTATATACAAGATTCATCAAGGTTATTTTTTTTTAAATTAATTAATTAGTGACTCAGCTAAAAACAAATAATAAATCAATGATAATTTATCTTAAACTTAATAAAAATATGACAAATAAGCAAAATTAGCTAAAATCATGGAGAATATGACAAGTAAGCAAAATCACTTCATAAATAATAGTATAGATAGATAGATTAAACTATTTATTAAAAAGCTTGATTTATATGTGGCATTAAACTATTTATTAATAATAGTTTATTTTGTGGACAAAAGTGAATTCCAGTTTTGGGAAAGGAAAGATATGGTCTAGCTAGTGTGTCAATACAACGTGCCACTTTTCATGCAACGACATGCACATTAGGCCAGCCATTAAGACGAATCAGTTAAGTCCAAAACCACTGTGTAGGCAATAAGTGCGTTTTTCTTGTGGCTGAATGGATCAGTCGATAGAAGATAGAGTGATATCTAACACGAATGCACAATAGACCACAATTCCATCATGGGCCCAATGCTTAAGTTATAAAATTTGGCTTTATATATATGTTCCATACTTCCATGTTCCAATCCAACCACTCCAATATAAGGCGTATGTAATGGGTTGATTGATCTTCTTATTACCATCCGCGGATATTGTGTTTGTGGAACTCAATAACTGTTGACGTTTAGCAATCATTAATAAAATATCACTTATATATTAATTAAGAAATATTACAACCTTTAAATATAGTCACGTGTCATCACCAGAATAAAATTCAGAATCTTTAGAATTTGGTTAGTGTCAATTCATACTCCATAAAAATGGTAAGTGATATTATATACACAAGCTTATGATTGAATATCATAATAAAAAGGCTTTGAGACAGAATATATAAATATTATATACATATATATATGTATATATATAACTTGAGGATAACTCTAATATAGCGAACCCACAGTCCAATCTCCGCTGAGGCTGCCTTAAATGTTAAGAATAAATGGTTGCTAGGGGCCTCGTAGGATTAGTCGGTTGACTTCGGTTGCCGAATTCCCACAGTTATCAAAATATATGTATATATATAAGGAGGTTATTTACATGAGAGATAATAAGATGGTTATGAAAAAATTATTAAGCGTTATTATGCTTATGCATGCAACCGTTGGACTTTCTTCTAACGTGAGGGGCTTAAGTAAGAACTACTACATGAAGAGCTGTCCTACCGCAGAGCAGATTGTGAAGAATAGTGTTAACAATGCTCTTCAAGCCGATCCCACTTTAGCCGCAGGTCTTATCCGTATGTTCTTCCACGACTGTTTCGTTGAGGTAACGTTCTCTACGTACATTGTATATAGAAGAATAGAAGCTTAATTTGAAAACTAACTTATTCGTTTGTTCTATTAAGGGATGTGACGCTTCGATTCTGCTAGATTCAACAAATGACAACACTGCAGAAAAGGATTCGCCTGGGAATCTGAGTCTACGTGGCTACGAGATCATAGATAATACAAAACAAGAAATCGAGAATAGTTGTCCAGGAGTTGTATCTTGCGCAGACATACTTGCCATGGCTGCTAGAGATGCTGTTTTTTGGGTAAGCTGATCAAGATAAATCATATGATGATGATATAGATGATGATTTATATACTTTTAAAAAGAATTAGTAAATGTGTTTGTTTATTAGGCTGGTGGTCCATATTATCAAATATCTAAAGGAAGATTTGATGGTAAAAGATCCAAGATAGAAGATACAAAAAATCTTCTTCCGCCTTCTTTAAATGCCTCTCAACTCATTCAGGCTTTTGGCCGACGTGGGTTCAGTCCGAAGGATGTTGTTGCTCTCTCTGGTAAGTTGTTTATTTACAACACTCTTGGGTTTCATTCAATGTATACATATTTAACGTATTAGAGCACTTCCAATGGCAAAAATACCTACATCAAGTTTTAAATGATAAAAACACTAATATTTTGATAATAATTTAATTTTTATTTATTTTTGTATTTTGTAACAAAAGTTATTCAACAAGGGAAATGTTTTTGGTTCGGAGGATGCGATACACATCAATAACCTACAGAACTGCAGAACTGTGTCAAGATCCATGGGGCGGGTAGTTCCCACATGACGGATTGTCACAAATAGATTTGTGGTGTTATTAGAATCCTGGTGGTATTTTAGGAAAATATAAATGAAAAATACAGTATTAACTAATGAAAATTTCCAAAACACAATTTCAAAATCTTAAAATCATGTTTGCTAGAAACTCGTTATTGCTTTACGGATTGAAAAACATCTTCTTATTCACATATATATTAGTTAATTATTTTTGTTACTAATTAATTATTTCATTGGCCAATAGGTAGTAGAGAGTTATTCATATTTCTCTTTCGTAACTCTTCTTTAGTAATATTAAGATACTTTACATCACTTAGAATGAAATCCATACAATAATATATGTATAGGTTTATCAAGAATGTGAATGCTCCAAAGCAATTTGTTAACTTAAGTTTTGAACTATATATAGGAGCTCATACCCTTGGAGTTGCACGATGCTCATCCTTCAAGGCTAGACTTATGACCCCAGATTCTTCGGTGGACTCTTCTTTTGCAAACACTCTCTCTAAAACTTGCAGTGCCGGTGACAATGCAGAGCAACCACTTGATGCCACACGCAACGATTTCGACAATGCTTATTTCAATGCGCTACAGATGAATTCAGGAGTCCTCTTTTCAGACCAAACCTTATTCAACACTCCAGTGACCAGGAATCTTGTTATTGGCTATGCCTTTAACCAATCCAAGTTTTTCTTTGATTTCCAAAAGGCCATGCGCAAAATGAGCAAGCTCAATGTCAAAAATAGCTCTCAAGGTGACGTCCGTAAACATTGTCGCTGTCTTAACTAAGCATGTCCCAAATATATTTATGATTATCTGTACCAGTGCTCCCACCATTGGTTATTATATGTATCTCTATGATATGATTCATGACGAATCACTTGTGCACCATGTAAAAACTTGGTGTTCGTTTTATGCTGTTGTGTACTACTTATTGTTTGTGTATCTAATAAAAACGTCTGACGTTTGTCTATGTATATAGCGAGTGTGTTTCCTTATTAGAGCTCACACTTATTAGACTTTGGGAGAGACATGGTGACCAGAGATTATAAACTTGTTCAGTTTTTAGCTTTCAAATATTCAAATCCCTTTATAACTTACAAACCCAACCTGAATCTTCTTCATACATGTACTGCACTTGGAACTCAATAATATGGATCAGCATAAACTAAACCCTTAATAAATACATAAGAAGAAAAATAAAGACATTCGTGTTACACGAATCTTTATCTTGGACCCGAAGGATAATCGTTTTCTATGTGGGAAGCGGAATCACCAATGAGCCAGGAAGTGTTTGGTTGATTATAGTTTTGGTAATTGAAATCTTGTCTGAACACTTCTTCCTTTTGCCACTCTTCCCATCTCTCAGCTAAACCATCTCCTTCAAGCATTCTCACAACTTCAGACATTTTGGGTCTTTCCATTGGTGAGCTCTGAGTGCAGAGGAGAGCCACTTGGATTAGCTTCTCCACTTCTTCGTCTATGTAGTTACCCTGAAGATCAACATCTACTAGCGCTTCCAGCTTCTTCTCTTTCAACAACCCTTTCACCTGTTGAATGAATGGTACCAAACAAAACATTAATAGCTAAACACAAAATAGAAGAAACCATAAAAGTGGGAAACACAATACATACCCAGTCTAGTAACATGACATCATCGTCATTGGCAAGACGCGCAAGATCGAAAGCTCTCTGTCCAGTAATGAGCTCAAGAAGCATGACTCCGTAACCAAACACATCTGTTTTCTCTGACGATTTACCAGTAGAGAGATACTCAGGTGCTATATGACCGATGGTACCACGCACCGCGGTTGTCACATGCGTGTCTTTGTAGTCCATGAGTTTTGCAAGTCCAAAATCTCCGACCACGGCTTCAAAGTCTTCGTCCAACAGTATATTTGCCGCTTTCACATCTCGGTGAATGATCTTTGGGTCACAATGGTCATGTAGATATGCAAGGCCTCTTGCTGATCCCAATGCAATGCCCTGTCTCTTTGGCCAATCAAGTGGTGGCTGAGACTCTGGACGGTCTAAGGAGAAGAATAAGAATACAACATTACTAACAGATAGATCCCCAAATTTTAATAAGTAATTTATATAAACATAAGCTTCCAAAATTGAGGTGACATACTTCATAAAATATTTAGAAATCTACTGTTATGAAACGAAATTTTAGTTGTAAATTTTGTTAGTGTTTTAAGTGTTTCTAAAATGTTTGGAAAGAAATTTCTTAGTAATAAAAATAAAAATCCAAATCTCGTGGTTTTAGATAAGATTCGAGAGTGGTTTAACAAAAAAATCAGACTAAATTGTCAAATTCACTTAAAATTTATTTAAAAACTTATTAAAAATCAAATTACTTCAAATTTCAAATTGAATACACCTTTTTAATTAAAAATTCTTACTATTTTTCTTGTCAGCTTTTAAAATTGTTACAAAATGATTTGGGAGGACAAGGAATAAGCAACAAGATGAGAGAGATACCTCGTAAACAGGATGCAACACTTCCATTAGCCATGTAAGGATAAACAAGAAGTCTCTCTGTTGGAGTCATGCAAAAACCACGAAGCCGAAGCAAGTTCCTATGAACAGCCATGCTGATCATCTCAACCTCGGTCTGGAACTGAAGTTCACCACCTTGAGTACGCTCCTCTTTCAGTCTTTTAATCGCCACTAAAGTACTATCAGCTAACCTTCCTTTATACACTTTACCAAAACCACCTCTACCCAATATGTTCCTGTTGCTGAAATTATCCGAAGCAACTTGTAGTTCACGCAATGAAAACCTCTTGAGTTGTCCCAAATGAACCTCTGGGTCCTCTTCAGCTGGGACATCAAAGAAGTGGTCTTGTGGCTTTTTCCTACGCCACAAAGCAAGTGCAATGGCAGGAACAGCAAAGAGAAGTGCAGCGCCTGCAGCAACTCCTCCAGCAATTGCTCCAGTGATTCTGTTACTCCCTGCAAGTAATGATATGAACAAGCTCCTTTCTTAATACACAACACTTAAGTCTTTATATGTTTTTCTTAATAAGTAGACGAAGAACCTCCAGGTGATGGTGGTGTAGGAGAGATAGGAGGCGGCGGAGATGCAGGAAGGGGAGTCAAATTGGTATTGGCAAAACTGCAGATAAACTTTCAAATAATTAAACAATTCATTCTGACATGCCCACAAAGGTTCAGACTAGGAGAAAGAAGGCAAAACCTGATAGGTGTGAAGAGTGAAAAGGAACCATTAACAGGAATATCTCCAGTGAGAGGATTGTTTGAGAGATCACTGCATTACAAAGGATGATATAATAATCTGACTTAATACCAAACAATGATAAGTAACATGAACACAAAGGAAGGTATTAGGGAGAGAGACAAAAGTTACACTTACAGAACTTGCAGCGACAAGACAACAGTCAAAGACCTTGGGATTTCGCCAGATAAACTGTTGTTGTTAAGACGCCTAAACACCAATAGCAAAAGACCATTACATTAAGATATCAAGGAAACTAAAGATAAATTGGTTAGGCTGCTTTATAAAAATAAAAAAAGGTTGCAAGGGAAGAGTGAGGGGTTGCATACAAGAAACGTAGTTTCTGAAGTCGGCCAAGAGATTTAGGGATGGGACCACTTAGATTGTTCAAGTAAAGATCCAAGCTCACCAATTCCGTCAAATTGCCAAGCTGCTCTGGTATTGTCCCAGTAATGTTATTGCTATAAAGCTCCCTGTGTCATTCATTACACTTTCTTCCATATCAACATCTATAATAGATATCATGTTTAAGAAGAGAGATGAACTTACAAGTACTGCAAGTTTGGGAGCTGACCAAGCTGCATTACTAGCTGACCAGATAGATTCGCATTCCCAAGGTCCCTGAGCAAAACACATTTCTTTTTTTTTTTAGTAAAAATCCGAATCATTTGTTGGTGGCACAGAGAGAAAGAAAAGAAACTTACACACGTGTAACGCTATTGTCAGTATTGCAAGTAACATGAAACCATGTACAGGGAGTAACAAGAGTAGCGTCCCAGCTCTGTAGCACCTTGTTTGGGTCTGCTAAACTGTTCTTCAGTGCACTCAAAGCATCACCTACGGTTTTTTTAACCAAAGAACGAATCAAAACACTTTCTAATTACACAACATAACTCAAGTCAACGGTGCAAAAGGAGCTTCCTTTAAGCAAGAACAAAGGAACCACCCCTTGATGAAAAATAATAAAAAACAATAAAAACTAATCGAAGCAGACCTTCGGCGTTGCCAGATATTCTGAGAACCAAATCGAAAACCAGAATCAGCCATAAGAAGCTTGGTTTCATCATTTTTCCTCACAGATTAAAAACGAACCCTAGAACTCTCCTTCATAGGATCTCTCGAATTCGACCGTTGACTTTTTTTTTTTAATTCGAAGAGAAGACCCCTAAAATCGATATCCAAAGACTCTGAGTCTGAGCTATATTTTTTTCCGATTTGCAAACGCCGAGATCGCTGACCGTTGACTACTAAACCGGAGAAGAAGTAAGATTGAGAGAAAACGAAAGAAAGAAAATGATGGAAACAAGTTATCGGAAGAAGAACGAATATTGAAAAAAGAAAAAAAAGAGGATTATTACAACAAGACAAAGTAAATGTGAAAGACAAAAGCCAAAGAGTTTTATACTTGTCTGAGTTGGTACAGTGAAATTAAAAAATGACATTTAATGAAAAAACGAGGAAAACGACAAAAGTTATGATGACGTGGAGCATTTCAAGCTCCTTTTAGTTGGTCAAAGTCAAACGCGCACGCCTTCAACTGGGGATGATGTTGGTTATGTTCTCATATGATGATAAAAAGCATGATGGTGAAATGGTGTGATACCATACCATTCGTTTTTTTTTCTGTTCAAAGATACCATTCGTTTTTTGTTGTTCAAAGACATGTGTCTAGAAGGTGAGTCCAAATCGGCCCAGCTCAGTTTCTAGAGGCTCTTTTTGTTTTGTGGGCTCTAGATAAAACCAGTCCAGCTATTTGGATTAGGCATGGAAATTCGGGGTTCCAATCGGGTTTCGGTTTTATCCAATCGGGTTTTGGTTTTTCGGATTTATCAAAATCAGCCATATTCGGATTATTTGAAAGTTCGGTTCGGAACCGGTTCGGGTTCTATCGGGTTCGGGTCGGGGTTAGTAAATCTTCAAAGAACCGGTACAACCCAATGTACTTTCGGGTTCGGATTCCAATCGGTTCTTCGGGTTAAAAATATCTGATTTGTACCTACTTTGTAACCAAAACATAAGTAAAATTAGTTTGTTTTGGTTTCAAATATCTATTTTGTATCTTTTTGTAACTAAAATATAAATAAAATCGATTTAAAAATAAGAAACGAACATCAACCATGATCATTCAAAATCAAACAAAAGGAAAACATATTTATTGATAAAAAGAAAATCAAATGAATGAAATCATAAAACGAAAACTACGAACTCATGAAATGAGAAACATTGTTTGATGAATACAAAATCTAAATCAAATTTTTCAAAATTCAACAGTCACATTTAACCATCAACCTTCATGTAATAGAACCACCAACCTCTATGTAATACATAAGTATTTTAGATGTTCAATATATCTTAATGTATTTTGAATACATATTAGGAATTGAGATCATGTTTGGTATAAAATATTTCTAGGGTTTTGAATGTTTCGGGTTTAATCGGATATCCATTTAGATTCGGGTTCGGTTCGGATAATACCCATAACCCGAAATACCAAAAAACAAGGTCCATTCGGTATTTATGTCGGGTTCGGATCGGTTCGGATTCATTTTTATCGGGTCGGATTCTGTTTGGATTTTCGGGTTCGGTTTATTTGCCCAGCCCTAATTTGGATATTATCTAGAAATACAAAAATGAAACAAATAAAAAAAACTTAATATTGTGCGCAGATTATAGCTTTAGACGACTAGAATTAGTGTAGTTTCGTGAATTTTTTGTTTGTGACTAGAATTATAGCTTTAGACGACTACCAAGTATATGTCTCTCTCAAATCGTATGAAACCCAAATACCTTTAGTTTTAATATTGTGCGCAGATTATATATTGTTTCACACAGTCGCAAAAACTATATGATCACATCGAAATAGCTAATATATTAAGAAATTGATTTTAAGCACGTCCGTAAAGCCAGCAAGAAGAAACGATTTATCCATTTCTCCAGCATCATGCAAATAAATGTGTAGCTAGTGACGGTCTTAATGTAACTAACGCATTAAAAATATCATATACTCCCTCTGTCTCTTAAAGAGTGTCGTTGTAATATTTTTCACACAGATTAAGAAAGTTGTTGAAATATATGTAAATTGTAATTAATTATACCTCTTTGACCAATAGCATTTTAGATAAATAAAATTATTTATAAAATCAATGCAGTTTGCAATTAATTTTCAGCTGAAAGTTAGTATAATTTACATTGAAATTATAAAATAACACTCTTTGTGTAACAAGAAAATGAGCTTAGAGTGACACTTATTTATGAAACAGAGGGAGTAAAACATATGCTTTCTAATACAAGCTCCCATTTAGATACACAAACTTCAAGCTTTACAAGTCCCAATAAATTAGTTAGCAATTTGGTGATATATAAAATTAGTAGACTTGCATATCCTTGTGTATGAATACGCTCATAATATACAAATACAGATTTGTTACATGAATCTGTACGAATCATCAAATCATGCATTAAAATAACGATAAAGACACACATACATGTATGTGTATGTAACCAATTCAAGTGCAGGTGAAATACATATATAAAGAGACACCTAATAAATGATATGTAATTATGTATACAAGGATGGATGGAAAACGAGAGTTGTAACTGATTTTCATATGAGATTTTAAGGAAGCAGAAGGCTGAAAATGATACCTAACCCTGATGATAGATACTTTTGAAATCACTGAGTTGTTATAGTATATCCTAAGAAACTAATCCAACTCCAAGAAAATCAATGAAAGTAACATTTTTCTTCCCATTATCTCCCATGGATGGTCCATCTTCACTTGATGAGTTCTTCTTGTGATCTGGTTTACCTGCGTGTAATGCGTAATTGTGATGATCCACCAACACTTTAGACTTTCTTCTCTCAGTATAAATGTCTTTGTTCGAGATAGATGATGATCCAAACTGATCATCTTTACGTGCTGGAACAAAAGTGTAAGGCCAGAGACCGCGATTCTTATCATTTTGATACGTACATAGCCCAAACTGGAATCTATCTAGTCTTGTAAGACTAGAACTATGGCTCAAAATATTATGCCAACTTTGGTTTAACGTAGAAGTGGCCGTGGAAGAAGAGCTTTCACGTTTTCGTCTAGCCATGATGACATGGAAATGGTTCTTGACAGCGTTATCCGTCCTTCCAGGAAATAGTCGGGCAATGGATGCCCAACGATTCCCATGGAACCGATGAGCTTGAAGAAGTCTCTCTTCTTCTTCCTCGGTGAAAGGTTTCTTGGTGATGTTTGGATCAAGTTGATTGTACCATCTCAATCTACAGCTTTTCCCTATGAATCAATATCACTCAATTATTTTCAAAAACACTTAGATCTACTACAGTTTTTTTAATTAGAAATACATATATGAAAAAGATGAAGATATGAATATATAACCTGATCTTCCATAGAGATGTTGTGCTATGAAATTCCAGTTCTTGGGACCATATTGTTCCACGAGTTGCCGGAGATGGTCATCTTCTATAGGTCTCCAGTGACCTCTCTGAAAACTAATTTTCTTATTGTCAAGGCTGCTTCCTCTAGACATTTCCATGGATGCTATGTCTATCTCCACCTACATCAAACCGAGCAATTGTCGAAGAAAGAAGAATAAGGCAGACTAGTCTAAGGTGAAATGATAAAAATGATGAAAACTAAGACATAAATAAGAAAGAAAAATATAAAGGAATATAAAAGAGAGGGTTGGTCTTGGTTCTCTTCTCTAGGGTTATAGATGATAAGTCACTTTTATTCTTTTTACAAGACATCCTCTCCTTTTTCTATATAATATGCTTATTATACTCATCTCCAATGTATCTAATTTTCTTGAGAAATTATCTCTCTTATTATATTTCCAAAATATGTTTTATATTATTGCATTCCATCTTATTCCTCTGATTACAAAAACGGGATTTGTTTCGTATTTTCAAAGATACAAGTAGCTGTAAAAAGATTGTAAAAAAACAAATCACATGTATTATTAAAATTTTAAAAGTAAAAAGAATTATAACTTTTAAACTTTGAAGTTCTAGCATAATTTTTTCTTCTTATCTACAACTCATACATACATGCATACATAGATTTGAAACCGATTTAGATGTCACATGTTGAGTACCATCTTTAAAGACATATATTTGTTTTAGTATCTCACTTTGACCAAGTAAATGAGTATGGTCAAAACAGGGGGCACACAACCTTCTATAAATTCATACAGTATAGTTATTATATATACAGTTTTAAAAAGGTTCAGTAAGTTTTCCCGCTTTCATTGCCTCTCTATGTATGCTAAAACGTTTCTGAGATTACATGTTTCCATCTGGTATACTATTGCTAATTTGCTATCTGTATTTTGCTTATTGATAGTTTGAGATGTTACGATTACAGCATAATATATAAATAATTAAACACGATGTTCAGTTTCTCAATGTGGCATGATACGGTCTGAACCAAGTCTGAATTTTAGTGCCGCGTTGTGGATCCAAAGTTGAGCACCCGTGTAATTGTGAAATGTTTGAATCTGTAGAAACTGAAACTTCAGAGGCTCAGCTATGATAAGGTCACATGAATTCTGAGTCAAGATGATGTATTGATGTTACCAAGAGTCGCTTGTATTGGACGCCTTACTCTCCACATTGTCCATCGTCTCAGTCACATATATACTAAAAACATGTTGATGTGTATTATAACATCTCTCTTTATTTTCAGTGGCCGAGGAATATGCATATTAGATAAGAGACAGTATTCACAACTGAAATGATGATATTAATAGCATCAAGTTTACCACCTCTGTAACATTCATGTAATAATAGTTTAGTTGAAGACATTGAGCACCTGAGGTTCCAAACTCTGTTCCAGTGACCAGCAAACTATTGAAACAATTATTTTCTCGTACAAGTTGTCAAAGAGACCACCAGATGTTGTGATGAGAACATCACGTGAAACCAGACCGCATACACTGTTTGTTTTTTGTGTGTTGGATGTTAATATGAGGTGGCTTGGCTTAATAAACCGGTAAATCAGTTAAAATCCGTAACGGCATAATTGTAAGTCTGCGGTTTTTAGGTTTATTCGCGTCTTGTATTTTGGGTTCCAGTTAGTTTGGTTGGCCACAATCTCACCAAACCGAACCAAACAATCTGGTCCGATTCGGTTTGCTAAATTTTGATTTTTAAATAATTATCAAAAACTAACTGATATTTTTTTTTGTTTAATTGTCGATTTACATTTTCATAAAATTCAGAAATCGGTTAATTTTGGTTAGTTTGGTTTGGTTTTGTTCTAATTTATTTTTTTAAAGAATTATTTTGGAAAACCGAATTTAACCAACTACCGAACTGAACCACAACTGATTTTTTGCAAGACTTTACCGAACTGAACCGGTTCTGAACTGAAAACCAAAAATTTCGGTTTGGTTTGGGTCTGCAATTATGAATCCCAAGGGCTACATAGGCAGTTATACTTTGACAAATCATTACAAGTTGTACGAAAACAAGAGTATGTTTCGACAAGTTTCAGCCTGACACCACACATCTAGAAGAAGTAAACTAAAACAAAGACAGGCTCGTGAAAACGTGGTGAAAAGAAAAGATAACGAGACTCTCAGGAACCACTTCCATCCATGGAGTCTACACTCGCCGCTCTCTCAACGGCTTCGGCAATACCGACGGCCAGAACTACCGGTCCTTCATTGCCTCGCCACTTTTCCGGCGCCAGGCACCTCCACGTTGGCCGTCTCGGTGGCTCTCACGCCAGCCGACCAAACACCTCATCTTCGAATTCGCTTTGTTATTCCTCCGCGTTGAGAAGCTTGGGAGCTGCTGGTTCGCCGGTGAACGGGCGCCGTCTGCAGTGTTTGTCCAGCTCATCTCCGTCCTTCAGTGGTGGCGGTGCTGGATTCGGCGGTTATAGCGGCGGAAGAAGCGGTGGAGGCGGCGGAGGAGGATCGGATAGTGGTGATTCAAAGTCGAAGTTGGGTGCTGGAGCAGGTGATGGCGTCTCTGTTCCGTCTTCAGACATCATTGTTCTCAGTGTCGGAGTACGTTCTCTCTTAAATGATATTGATGATTTCAGATTCACTTACTGTTAATGTTCTAATGAAATGAAGGGGATGACATGTGGTGGTTGTTCAGCAAGCGTGAAGAAGATCCTGGAAAGCCAAGTACGCCCTTTCAGACCAAACTCGTGTGTTTTGTTATGGTCTTTAGAAATAATTTATAATTTTTTTTTATTTAGATTTTCTTGTCTTTTTGCATTATAGCCACAAGTTGCTTCTGCTAGTGTTAACCTCACCACAGAGACAGCTATAGTGTGGCCTGTACCTGAAGCCAGAAGTGTACCTGACTGGCAAAAGACTTTAGGGGAGACCCTTGCGAATCATCTCAGTAACTGTGGTTTTCAGTCTACTCCTCGAGGTGAGAGGGTGCAGTCTCTTGTTAATATTATCTAATACTTCTCGCGTTTCTTCTAGAAATAAGGTTCATTTGGAAATACAAAGATGACTGCATGATACAAAGATTAATACCATTGTTGAACTTTAGTAGAGAGTCCTGTGAATTGGTTTAGCCTCTGATTAATTTTATTTGGAAATAAGGGGCCTTTAGATTTAGTGTTTTAATAATGCTAATTAATTGGAAGTGAAAGCACAAGTCTCATCATCTTTTTTTTTGTCAATCTGGTGGATACCGGTTTGGTAGATGAAGTTCCTGAAGATATTGCTGGAGAATTTGCACCTTGACAGCAGGAAAAATTTCGCCAGCAGCATCACTAAAGATATAGTAATGTTCTGTGTGTGAAAATTGTTGAATTGTTGATTCGATCAGCTGATTAAGTATATGCTAACTTACATATCCTTTAACAGGTGATTAAGAGCAGCTGCTAGTGAGGAATGGATTGTAGACATAGGTTTCTGGTTCTTGTGGCACCGTTTATGAAGAATTTGTTGTCAGTATCATTTGTGATATATAAGGCCATGTATTTATCTTATGTTTTCCACTGAATTCATTCCTTCTCTGGACCAGACATCATAATCTTGTTCTAACTAGGTTAATTGAATTTGAGTATTTTTTAAATAAAAAAAAAAAGTTTGTATAGTTTGGTAAAGAAGCCAAACTTTTTGAGATGTAAAATAGTGAGGTCAAAAGTTTGGGGTGAAATAGGACGGAAGATATTAGTATAGGGTGGAAATAGTGCCAAGTATATAAACTGTTTGTAACAAACTGCCAACCCTTAACATAGAGCACTCCCTACTCTTGTGCTCTGCACTACTAACCAAAAAGATGCTACTGAAAAAACTAAGCATGGCGTTAACGTTATGCTATATAAACAAATCTATCGCCAGACCAAAACATACACGACATAGATTTCATTACAAACCGTTGAAACAAAGAAAAGATGGGAAGTGGAATGATAACTGTAATGGTTGTAGCAATAGCTTTCTTCATGATAGGTTCCGACAATGTCAACATGGCGACAGCTCAGTTGTGTGGAGCTAACCTGTCGGGACTGTTGAATGAGTGTCAACGTTACGTTAGCAACGCCGGACCAAATTCTCCGCCGCCGTCTCGGTCTTGTTGTGCTCTGATCCCTCCTGTCGATGTACCGTGTGCTTGCCGCTACGTGTCCAGGGATGTTATGAACTTTATTGATATGGACAAAGTGATTTACATTGCTCGTTTTTGTGGCAAGAAGATTCGTTCTGGCTATAAATGTGGAAGTAAGTACCACTTTTATTATGCGTTTTCTCAACAAAAAAAAAGTACCATTTTTATATTTATGTTTACTATTTGAACCAAATTTATTAACACACGATATAAATCTTATGATTCGTTTCTTATTTGTAACCGTATGTCATCATTTGGATTTGAATCTATTAGGTTACACCATTTCGGCGGCTTAGTTAAAGAGAAGGATATATGCCAACAGAACTTGAGTTGCTATACAAAATTTTAATAAGATGTATTTATGTTTTAGTAATGACGATGATGATTATGATGTCAGGATTTGGGTCTTGTAATAAGTTTATGTAAATCAAAATGGAGGTCGTGGTTGGAAGGTAATAGGATGGTCATAGTTTGTGAGCATTCAACCAGATAATTACAGTGGGCTTATGTTTTTGATTCATACGGAAAACTAAAAACAAAGGTCTGATTATAACTCATTCCCTACAAGTATTCCAGTTACAATTACTTCGAGTTTTGTTCGATCAGTTACCATCGAAGTCCCAAAATAGGGTTAAATGGCCTGTGGTAGCCCTGGCCATTCAGTTCTTGGTTCCGGTTTAGTTCTTCAATTTTAGAAGTTTAGGATATGTTTGGATATTTAGAAAATTTGTTTCAGTTTGGTTTTTTGGTTCTCGGTTTGACTCGGATAATAAAATTAGGAGCCGATTAATATCCGAGATAATTTTGATACTATTCGGTTCCAGTTTGTTTTCGATTAATTCAAGTTAAAAGATTAAAAACTGAATTTTTAGATTAAATGTCATATTTTTAGATTTTCAAATAAAAACGAATTATTCGAATAATTCTAATTTTTGCATAAAAATATTATGACAATTTAGGTTTTTAATATTTCAATTTATAAATAATATTTTATTTATTTGATTATTTTGTAATTAAATATAGTTAATGTTTATAAATATATAAATTATATTATAGAAATTGGAATATCTATCTAGTTGGTTCATTTCAGTTCGATTTCTTTTTTTTTTTAATTCGAAATATATAAAATTCGTTTGGATAATTAATAGAATCCAAACCAATTCCTTTTTGTTTGGTTCGGTTTGGTATTTCGGTTATGGAGCCTAACTCTCGTGGCTTGATCCTTGAGAAACTTTTGTATGTGGATTCCAAACCAAATCAAACCAAACCAAACCAGATGTATCTTAGACACGTTACACTTTCATGCTGACGCTAAGCGCAAGATCAACCACTCCACTATATAAGTTGGAACCTCATTCAGAAACTGCCACGAAACATTCCCACCAACAACAACAACACAACGCACCACAACTTGTTATGATTATATGAAAATTAAGCAAAGATAACATTAAAATAGAGCACTCCCTCCCCTTCTGCTCTCCACTACTAACTAAAAATGTGTTTGCTAAAAACTAATCAGAGCATTAACGTTATGCTATATATACAAATCTATCGTCAGACCAAACATGCACAATATAGATTTCATTACAAACCGTTGACAAAGAGAAACAACGACACAAAAAGATGGCAACTGGAAGAATAATTATCATGGTTGTAGCAATAGCTTTGTTCATGATCGGTTCCGACAATGTCAACGTGGCAACAGCTCAGTTCTGTGGAGCTAACGTGTCGGGGCTGATGAATGAGTGTCAACGCTACGTCAGCAACGCCGGACCAAATTCTCCGCCGCCGTCTCGGTCATGTTGTGCTCTAATCCGTCCTATCGACGTACCTTGTGCTTGCCGCTACGTTTCAAGGGATGTTACTAACTATATTGATATGGACAAAGTTGTTTACGTTGCTCGTTCTTGCGGCAAGAAGATTCCATCTGGTTATAAATGTGGAAGTAAGTACCCTTTTTATCTTTCTTTAATATCTTATTATTTCGTTTTGTATTTGCAAGCATATAACATTTTTGGATTTGTATCTATTAGGTTACACCATTCCGGCGCGGCTTAGTTGAAGAGGAAGGATATGTACCAACAGAACCTGGATTTGCTATAAGAACATGATATGATGTATTAATGTTTGAATAATGATTATGATGTGAGGATTTGTGTCGTGTAATAAGTTTATGTAAATCAAAATGGAGGTCATGGTCAGAAGATAATAAGACGGTAATAATTTGTGAGCATTAAAATCAGATAATTATAATGTGTTTAGGTTTTTGATTGAAAACTAAAAATAAAGTCTGAACTATATATATAATATAACTCATTTCCTACATCTATTCCAGTTAGTACTACTTAACTTTTAATCTGATCAGTTTGCTGCTTAACTTCAATCTAAACTTTCAAAACGGCAACACTAATTAGTATTTACTATATATATTCTAGATTTTAAGGAACGTTTTATTAGGCTTTAATTTCTCAACCAGAATTTATAATCCAACAACTAATTTTATTCTATCATCTTTAGGCTAACATAATGCAGTACATCTGTTCCAGATAAAAAAGAAACACTATAGTACATATTATGAATTACTTTATTACTTTATGACTGAAAAAGTAAATATAAACGATGAACTCAAGCCCACAGGTTAAATTTGACGACGGATTAATAACAAAACCACTAGCTCCCACGATTATAACAATACTTGCGGCTTCTTCAGCCTATGGTTTACGTTATGTACCACTTTCTCGGTCCTCAGTTCTCACCTTTATAAACGCAACGCTCCACGAAAGCCTCCAAACACATTAATATTTCAGAGCTAAAGATAATATACAATTTTAAAACTTAAAAGAGATATATAAAAAAGATGAACGCCGGAAAGAAAGCTTCGTGGACGGTGGCGACTGTGATCGCAGTGGTGGAAGTGCTCAAGGACCAAGGCGTTGCTCGCTGGAACTACCCTCTCCGTTTACTCCACAAAAACGCAGTGGCTCACGTCCGTACCATCATTATCCCATCTCGCTCCTCTCCTCCTCCTCCTCCTGCGTCTTCTTCTTCGTCGGCTGATGTAATCAGATCCAAACAGCACAGGACCAAGTCCTTTGAGAAAGCTATGGGGCTTAGCTGCTTTGGTCCCACCACCGTTAGATTTTAAATCTTCTAATTCCTATTGTATTCTTGTATTCATGTTCCTATTCGAATGTGCGTCACTATATGACTTTTTTAGCCACACAAGCATAACTAGGCCCACCACAGCTTCAACTTGGAACCATTGTTAACATTCATAAGTTTCAAATAAATTATATCAATTTTTGAAAGTAATTTGCCGATGAGTTGGTCTATCGGTTAAAATCTTATTTTGTTTAGTAGAATCTGTGAACAGAAACAAACGGAGCGTTAAGCTCAATAAAAAAAGGTTATATCTCGATTTATGATACACCACAAAGAATCTTAACTTTGCCACCACATGTTTACATATGTGTACAACCGACCGAGCAGATGCTCACAATTGCTCTTACATCAGGGAAAACAATTTTATATTTTCTTTGCTATGATACCTTTTTACAAAAGCAAATTTGATCCTATAGCACAAAAAAATATACTTAACCAGATGTACATAACAATTTCATGGATAGAATACATCATAGAGCTAATTAGCTCAATATCAAAATTTCGAGATGTATATACATTATGTAATAATTTGCCAATTTGCCCTTTTATGTACACACATCATTAGTGGTATTTTTGTTTTCTTTATATACACACATCAGTTGCTTTCAGTTTTGTTAAAACAATTATTCAGTTTTCAATTTTTTTTATTAAAAACATAAATGTTACATAGCATATTTTTGAAAATTCTGAAACAAACATATACTTTTACAAATTTTTTATCATATTCTATAAATCAGATTTAAAATATATATTCTATAAACTATATGCAGATTTATATAGTCTAGTTTAATTTAATTTTATGTAAGACGCAATTATGTTGTTTTAATTTTTATTATATTTAAGAAATTTAAGAAATAAAAATATAAATGTAATTATATTCTCTCTCATCAGTTTTTCACAGCTATGCATATGGTTACTTTCTTATTTTTCCAACCACTATGTATATTTGGCTAGAACACACATTTACAAAACCATAATTATTTTCCAAAAATAAATCTCGTTATGTAGAAATTTATGTAAATAGCCGGGTTTATTCATAAAGTCTAAAGATATTGAACAGACAAAACTCAAGCAGTAGACGCGGTTTGTTGTGTGGTGGGGACAAGCTGAGGGACTTTTAATGGTGTACACAGATATCACTATAGAATTGTTCACCAATCTCTTACAACCATTTTAGTCAAAAACATTTTGCCAAGTTTTTAAGCTTCACTATACCAAAACACCACACCACGCGGATAAGTCAACAACTATCCCTAACACATCCAAATCATAATCAATACAATTTAATTTTACACTGACTTCGTGAGGAATATGCTTGTTTTTCAAAAAAAATTTCTTTACCAAAATATTTAATGATGAGACCTTTATTTTGAACTTTTGAAATTTATTTCCTTTTGTTAATCGATTATTTTTTGTTACTTGGCTTTTTTTCTATTCCGAAACGTGTATTTTAAAATTACTACACAAAAGGAAATAAATTATCTCGTGAAATTAAGATGATATAAGCCTTTTTCTGCAAAAAGAAAAGAAATTAAGATGATATACTTTTCAAAAAAAAAAAATGATATATACAGCCAACCTACTTTTGTTGACTAAACTTGATTCTAAAGAAAGAAAGAAAGCAAAAGAGAAAACAAAGACGAAGACTCTCATCGTCTCTTCTCTTTTCCCCTCTCTCTCTAGCTTATTGATGATCTTGAAGCAAGAATCATGAGCATCCTTCACAGGTTTCTGTCGAAGGATATGACCAACATCACGGACACGGACTGTTTGGTTTGCAAAGAAGAACTCGCAACTTTAGGAGTTTGTGGACCCATTTGTTCTAAAGACTGTCTTTCCATCTGCGAGAACTACCTAGATACAGATCTTTCTCCACCTCCAGTGATCCACCACTACATAGACGAAAACGTGAAAAGGATCTTGATCATCTCAACTTCCTCCATCATCACAACTCTGTTTCTCCTTACTCTACTCGTTCTCTGTTTCAAATGGTACAACAGGAGGAGAAGATCGATAGCTATATCAAGAAGATGGAGCATGGAGGAAGCTAGAAACTGGGACTTTGATGGACCGTCACCGGTTATTGTTGATCATCCGGTTTGGCATATAAGAACCATCGGTTTGAATCCAACGGTTATAAGCTCGATCAAAGTTTGTAAGTATAGCAAACAAGATGGTGTGGTGGAAGGTACAGATTGTTCGGTTTGTTTAAGCGAGTTCGAAGAAGAAGAGACGCTTAGATTGTTACCAAAGTGTAGACATGCTTTTCATGTTCCTTGTATTGATACTTGGCTTAGATCACATACCAATTGCCCGGTCTGTCGTGCTCCCGTTGTCGCGGTAAGTGATGATGATAGTGGTGACGATGTTGAGGAGGTCCTTGTGAGGATACCGGAGGAGGAAAGTGGAGAACTCAATGAAGAAACCGAGAGAGGTGATGAGGAAGAAGCTGAAGAGTTTTTTAGTATTGTTGTTAGTGATGAAGAAGAAGAAGATAAGTCGTTGCAGCTAGTGAGGAGGTCAGTGTCTTTTAGCTCGATATCGGGTTTAAGGGTAAGTGAAGTTGTTGCTGCTGGTAGAGGAAAAGAGAAGTTGAAGAGAGGCAATTCTGGATCTTCTGTTGTTGGGAGGTCAACTTTCTTGAAGAGGTCTATCTCTTACAATGGTAAGTAGTAAGAGCTCTATATAGGCTTCTTGAAGACATCTACAAATGTAGTATATTCTTTTTTGAAAGAAAATCAAAATAAGAAAAATAAGGTAGATTATATGTATTTAAGGTGATATAAAGAGGATGATCCTACTGCATATTGTTTATCAAAGCTGCTACGCTTGTCAAGTTAAAAGAGTTCTCACAGCTTATACTTTGCTTTAGATACAACAGGTTGTAAGTTGATAAGTATTAATATATATACCAAAGGTTTCATTTTGAATGCTACTCTTTTTGGCGTTCTTGAACAACTGATCTTGATTTTTAAAAGTAAACTACATATTCAGTTGTGTTTTCTTTGTTAGAGAATGAGAACTCTTTATAAACATTTGTACTCAGCTAAGTTAACTATTTTGTTAACAAAATAGTCTCTCTTTTTTTTTGTGCACTATCAAAATAGTTTCTAAATCAGATAAATTTGAATTAATCAACTCTTCAGGGTGTTCACCAAACTGAATCCACTTAAGTTGATGTATGGAGTTAGGTGACAAAAAGACAATTTCTTCTGGAACTTGAAACTATCCTAAACATCAAAAATGTTCACCCTTTACTCAAAAGATAAAAATATAGAAAGAAATATATAGACCCTGAACTTCATTTAAAGTAGAAACAGCTCTACTCATGTGAAATTGAGGATAATTTTGTCATCTGCTTACAATGTTTTCTTTCTCTCTATAACCGTCAGGCTGTTTTTACATATAAAATGGCACACACCAACCAAGACTTATAAACAGAGAAATGTTAAGCTGATATTTTTTAAATAAAAATCTTGGAAACTCTCTCAACCTTTTAAACTCATAATCTGGAAACACAAAAAAAAAACTGGTCTTCTTGTACACCCATCAGATCACTATCACATAGAACTCTTAGTAAATTACCATTTGCTTAATTCAAATTATGAATCCTTGACAATAGCAAATTTCCTTAAAATTATTATTTTTTACACTGTTTTGTATAATGCATTTAAAGGTCTCAAAGGCTCCAAGTACAAACAGCCTCATATCCGAGGATTAGTACTTGAGGATAAAAAGAAAAATAAAAAAAGACAAAAAGATATCAGTAGACACCTTTTGTTGATCAAAACCCATAAAATGCCTTCTTAGGGAGGCTACATCTGAGCTTCAGCGACGCGTCGCGCATGGAACCCGGTGATATTTCCTTGGGCAATGTATAATTGATAGGGATGAAAGAAATCTGGATATCCGAGAAATTTGATATCGGATCCAGATCCATGGATTCGATATTCAGATTCTAATCCGTAAAATCTAGATATCTGAATTTTAGATATCTATTTAGAAATTATGCTATTTGTGGATATTCAATTTGGATCCATAAAAGTATTTTTAAAATATTTTTTTAAATACTATTTTTTAAAAAAATAATGCATAAATTAGATATTCATATAAGATTTATAAATTATATATGTATAATATTATTAAAATTAAAATATAATATTATAAAACTAATTTACGTATACATACTAACATTTCAGATATATTTACTAACAGAATTAAAATATAGTATATTGTAAAATCTGTATTTGGATATCCAAACTTAAAAATCAAGATATTAAGATCAAAAGTTTTACCATTCAGTTCTAAATCAAGATATCCCAAATCTATACTAATAAAGTTGGTTTTTTTTATCTCCTTGGGGGGGGGGGGGGGAATGCCATGTGACATTCTCCATTTAATAATTAAAATCTTTTCTCAACTTTACTTAATGTATTTTGGTGTTAATTGTGATTATGTGTTAGTTTATATCTTGATCTTTTTTTAGATTTCATAACTCTTATGTTACATATTTTTTATATACTTTAAACTACTTTTTAATATTTTGTATGTCAAATAAAAATACAAAAATGGAAACTAAAGTTAAATATTTTCAAAAAAATTTAAACACAAAATAGATACATATCCAAACTATTACTTTTATGTTTGAAAACATTTAAAAACATTAAATTTAGTTTTTATATATTTATTTTCATAGCTAATATATTATTATATAATAAAACTAATTCATTTACTAAACCGCGGTTCACCCACGGTTGATCCAATGATCCAGAGACCCGGTAAATCGTCCGGTTCAATGTCTGGGTCGAGTGTCAAAACACTGGTTTATAGGGGTTTTTGTATTTGATGTTGACGATGGAGAATGAAGCCTCTACGATTCTCCTTCTTTAACGCAATCGACGTAACCGTCATATAATCAATCTAGAAATTTCACTCATCTCACTCTAATAATGTTTAGTAATTGATGGCGATTCAAGTCCAAAAGACTAACATTTAGTCTATTGGTATTGACACATAAACTCTATGGTATCTTTCCATGTTACACTGTGCAAGGAAACCAATAACTTCCCTGATGCATGCTATCCATGTTTACATTTTAAAAACCGTGAACATGAATAATATACTCTTAAAACTTAACTAAAAAAAGAATCATTACTTCCAATCTAAAAAAATTAAAAATGTTGTCTGGTTGCTAAAATTATTTAAAATTGATGTAAACCACACACCACCCTCACCATTAATTATTTACACCACACTAACCATTTACTGTCAAGACCATTACTAAATGCAACAAGTCAGCAAGCCGGAATGTCACAGATAGTTAGAAATTGTCTTTCTCATGATCGTTATAGATGCTAACATCTCATTTACTAATTAACAAATTGACTTTTTACTAGGAAGATTTGGTGAAATTGTTCAATTCCGGTTAAAATAGAAGTTGTCCATTAAATAGAGGAGTTTAGGAACCATTTATAGTTTTTAGATAAAAAACATATTTAGATTCATATTAAGATTCATTGATATTCTAAATAAGGGTGGACAAACAAGAATTTTGTTATGAACACACACAAAATCTTCCATTATAACAAAAACTAATATAGAAAATAATTTCATGTTTTTTATTTTAAGATACATTTTTTGAGAGACCTTAAAACCAAAGTAACACATACAATTCGCACCTCTATATTTTAAAAGTCAACATGGTAATTTTAAAAATATATATTAGATACTCACCAATTATTTTACCAAAAATTGACACTTCACCCTTATTTTTTATAAAATTTATAAAATTTGAAACGTATTCCATCTTTCTATTATTTGAACCAAATATATTAGTAAAAGTTTTATAGTTCATATATAGTTATTTTAATAATTAATATTATAAGTATGTTCTCTATATAAAACATCAACTTTGTTTTATGTTTAAATTCCAGCTAAATTAATTTTGTTATGACTATCGGTTCTTTATTCTATTTTTATTAAATTGATTAGTAACAATCACTTATGCTATTACACTTTGAACTAAACAACTTCAAATAAAGTAATGCACTACGGTCACTAACCACTATAAAAAAAATCAGAAAGGATCATTTTTAATATATTTTTATTTCATATTTAACATATTTTATTTGTTATGACCATATAATAATTTATAAATTTATGTAAAAGTATAACATACGAATTCGGCGCGTAGCGCCGGAAAATCACTAGTATATTATATTTTTTGGAGTAGATCCGGAACGAAATTTGAATTGGATTGGATTTCGGATAATAAGTGTCAGCCTTAATGATTGGATACGCTGACCCTCTGTGACACTACGTGCAAGAACATATGAGCTATAACATTGTTCCCTACTAGCGTATGATCCAAGCTCTCCATTCTTTGAGGCAAGAGAGTGCCCTTTCAACACCACCAGGAGCGGTGTGGGGGCGGTGAAGAGAGTGGCCCTTTCAAAAATTTAATTATATCCTTAATTAATTCTCCGTTAAAAGGGGTAAAAAATGTTTTTATAATTACTGCAAAAGGAATTTAATGAGTGGGGTCCACAAACTGAAACGACACGAAAACTTTGGTTTCTCCGTCTTTGTTGGAGAAATGCATTCACGTCCACTTCTTTTACAGAACAAAAAAAAGAAAGAAAAAAAAATCAAAATTTTAAATGTTAGAAGATCTCTTCTTCTTCTGTCACTCAGATGAATGCTCTTTGTCCCTTGTTGTCGCATATTCGAAATCCCCAACTTTCCTTTCATGGCATCCTCCTCTCCCACTCACCCCTTCTTCTATCTCTCCCATGATCCTTCTTCTTCCACCTCTCTCCTTCATCTTCAAACCCAAATAACGGTATGTGTCATGTCAAGTATCTCCATTTTCTCTTTATCCGTCGGAATTTGATCGTGGGTTTTGTCGTATTTCGATTCAGATCTCAGGTTCTAAGGACTTTGAGAAGACCCGTTTGAGAATTCCCGTTTCTTTCAGGTATATCTCTCAGATTTAACGACTTTTCAGTTTAGAATAATATTAAATCTAACAATATTTTTGTTTTTTTTTTGATGCATTTCGTTAGTAGATTTGTTTTGTGATGTTTCAAAATGGTCTGTGGAGATGTAACTGTTATATTCAAGTCCTGACAGTACTGTTTGGTTCTTTTTATGGTTTTTACAGGAAAAAAGCTGCCAACTTGCAAATGATGGCATCAGGGAAGACACCTGGACTGACTCAGGAAGCTACAATTGACAGAGAAGATAACGCTGACGTGTTCGACGACATGAAACAGCGGTTCCTCGCCTTTAAGAAGCAAAAGTACATGTAAGTGTCAAACAGAGAACCTTATTTCTTAAGTCTTTTTGCTTCTTAATATATATATGGTTTATGGAGGATTTGGTTGGCAGGGATAACTTGGAACATTTCAAAAAACTGGCAGATGCTCAAGCTCCAAAGGTAGCTTTAAAAAGTTTATTTATTGTTTGTTGATGATGGTTGGCTTGAGATTAGATTATCTTGTTGTGGAGGAAGGGAATGGTTGCTAACACTTGAAAGCAACAGTTTCTGGTGATTGCTTGTGCAGACTCTAGGGTTTGTCCTTCAGCCATACTGGGATTCCAACCTGGTGATGCATTCACTGTTCGTAACATTGCAAACTTAGTTCCCTCATATGAGGTACACAATCTAGTGCATGTCTTTTTGTTTTACGGGCTAGTACATATTTTGATATAATTGCAATTTGTCTGTTGTAGTCTGGACCTACTGAAACAAAAGCTGCTCTGGAGTTCTCTGTGAATACTCTTAAGGTAAGCATCTCATCTCTTCAATAATATTAAGATACATACACCCTTTCTAATAAAACATATGTTTGAAAACAAATCTCTGTTTCAACTTGTTATAAGTAAGAGCATTTGTTTTTAAGAAACCTTCTATAGATTAGAATCTTAACAAATTTCAGTTGTCCACTGTTTAGACTGTTCAGGGTTCTGTTCCTTTCATGAAATTAGCTCTCTAAAGATTTAGAGTTTTTGATTCACTTGTGGGATTGATCTATTAAAATTGTATAGGTGGAGAACATCTTAATTATTGGTCATAGCCGGTGTGGAGGAATTCAAGCTTTGATGGGTATGCAAGACGAAGGAGATCCCAGGTTTCTTTTTAATCACCTCTTTTAATCAAAACTATCCAGGGAAAAAACATTTTATTAATTTTTGATCTTCACCTTATTGTATTTTCCTATAAACAGAAGTTTCATACATAACTGGGTGATTGTGGGAAAAAAGGCAAAGGAAAGCACAAAAGCTGTTGCTTCAAACCTCAATTTTGATCATCAGTGCCAACATTGTGAAAAGGTGATGTCTTTTTAATAAATCAGTGGAACTTTATGATAATCATGTAACTTATATATATAATGTATAAGAGTGCAGGCGTCGATAAATCATTCATTAGAAAGGCTGCTTGGTTATCCTTGGATAGAAGAGAAAGTGCGGAAAGGATTACTGTCTCTCCATGGTGGATACTATGATTTTGTAAACTGTACATTTGAGAAATGGACTGTAGATTATGGTGAAAGCAGAGGCAAGAAAGAAGGCAGTGGGATTGCTGTTAAAAACCGGTCTGTTTGGTGATGATGACTTATGACCATCTCCTAGGACTGTCTTTCATAATTTTGAGACTCCATTTTCTTGGAATGAGATCAAGCTTACGTGTTTTATTTGTTGCAGCTGTGTGTTGAAACTTTGGGTGATTCCTACAGAGACTCACGTTTGTTTCTTCTTTTGATTTTCTTGATATAATCATCTTTGTCCACTGTAGTGGGGATAAGATGCTTACAGTCAGTACTCAATACATTTGCCACTCATTTATAATTTTATTGTATGGTTGGATATACAGTCAATACTCATCGCTCCTAAAGCCACCAATACAGCATATATTAAGTTAGCTTAGGTTGATATTTAATATATACTAGATCTTGACCCGCCCTTTTAAAGGGCGGGTATGTTTTCTTCGACAAATTTATTTTTGTAACAAATGTGTTTCAACATAAAATGTATATCAAGTCTCTTAATGATTTTTGTTAGGAGTTATTTTTTTTTAGATTTATGTTCGTTTTCATCTATAAAAATGTTAGTATTGTGAAATAATATTTTTTATTGGAAACTACATTAAGAAATTAAAGTTAAAATTATTTTCAGTAAAAGTAATTTGTACAATTACTTGTAAAATTATACAAAAGTCTAAATAAATTGTAATATTATTTAGATTAATAATGGCTATTGATATGATCCACTGTATTCATAATCAGGCTTTTAAATGAACTAGGGTCGGCCCGCCCTACGGGCGGGATGTTAATTCAAAAATAATTGAAATAGTTAGAGTAAATATTTAATATAATCTTTTACTAACTTAAAATATAAATATTAGTTTAATTCTGTATTTGTTTTTATTTTTTGAAGTCTAAATAAACTCTGTTATCTTGATAATTAGATATGTGTTCTTTACTCCGGGTGATTCTACACTAAATTTAAAAACTGCTAAATTCCCATTGAATTTATTGTTGACATTTAAATATTTATAATATAATACAAATGATTACAAAGAGATACGGAAGATATATTTGCATTATATATATATTGTTTATAGTAAAAAATATACCATATAAAACTAAACTAATTATTTAGATTTTGAATTTAATAGGTGCATTGTATTTTTAATAACAATTATAGTTTACTGGAAAGTTTATACTATTTGAATTTTTATTAAATATTGTTCATATTTTACCTTAATTCTAAGTTATGAGGTAAATAATTCAAGTTATGTGGTAAATAATAATTTACCTTAGTTCAAATTATTTAGCTCAGCAATTGTTAAATGCTTAACAAACCTTGGTAGTAAATATAATAGTAAAGGACCTAGCAACCAAATAGAATTGAGAATGTGTTGTTCAACCAACCTTAGTAGTAAATATAATAGTATTGATAGAGTTGAGAACGTGTTGTTCAGCTCAGAAAGAGTTACTGGTACAAATTTTCGTACAAAGTTGTAGAGTTGCTACCATCATCAGATCCACATGTTTAAGAACAAAGTCCACATTATTTCTTAGACATCACATGCTATGCAGGAAGAAACACCTCGCTGGAGCTTCTTGGAGCACTTGGAGAAGGGAATGTAACACCAGCCGTTGTAAGTCTAAACAACCGTCAACTGTCTGTGATTCATGAATAAAAATCTAGGGAAAAAAATAATTAGTGGCAAAACAATTTACTGGTCATGAAATTTGAAGATTTGTGTCACACCTGAGGCTGTGATTTGATGACATAACCATTGAGTTCAGTGGTGGTTAGGGTCTGTACTTCTTGTGCTCAAGATACTTTGGTGTTATTGTGGAGTCATCTGTGCCATTACCCACCAATGTATGGTAGTTTTGAGTTTTTGGAAAAATTAGTAATGAGAACAGAAATATATTGAAGGTGATGGATTAATAAAATAAAGATGCATACTTGGAGGAGTAAAAAAGATAATGTTTTGCAGTATATATGTAACCAATGAGATGGAACTTCTCACTCACCTTTCTGGTGTCCCAGAAGAGTACGAAAATCCGTCGCTCCGAACTTCATTGGAGAAGTTGCGC
The DNA here is from genome assembly GCF_000801105.2 of Raphanus sativus. Classification (NCBI taxonomy): domain Eukaryota; kingdom Viridiplantae; phylum Streptophyta; class Magnoliopsida; order Brassicales; family Brassicaceae; genus Raphanus; species Raphanus sativus. The sequence goes on from NC_079518.1 coordinate 10,527,811, forward strand.
CACCGAGTACTTGGCCACTAACAAAATTCAATCTTAAAGAAATCAAAACAGGTTTAATAACAAATAATCCTAAACAATTAAAAATAGAGTAGAAAGAAGAAGAAGCACAAACCATCTGTATCGAGGAGCTAGAGGCGTCTCTGTGTATACCTATTATGGAGGTTGTTAACCATCTATGTCGTGACGGAGTGGCGCTCTTCGAGCTCGGAGATAGATACGGATGCAAACTTAGCCTTCTCCCCCACCGATCAAAATAATGGATTTGGTGGATTTGCGTGGGGGAAAAGTGGAGTGTGACTGCTCAGGTTTTGATAAATATGAATCTATGCGCAGATGTGTTCAAAGACAACATGAACATGACTTATTAGAATGTAATCAATTAGTATGAGATACGAAGAGAGGATGAGTTCAAAGAGAGGGATCTCACACATATTTAAACCGAACCCACGGAGTGAATCAATGGGATTGAAGACGAAGGCATTAATCAGACAGTTTCAGTCTTGAGAAGGATCGCAACCGTCACCGCTACCAGCCGCACGAAGATGAGATACGAACTCTGTGTGTCGCAGACGCCATATTAGGGAGATCATTCATTTTCTGGCTGAATAATATCACAGTAAGGGCCCAATCAATCAATAAACGAACAAAGCCCATAATGTCTTTAAATTAAATGAAACGCTGCGCTCAAAAGAAGAAGACACGTGTCGCGCCCACATAAACTGAATTTGTGACATGGATGCTGACGTGTCAGCAGGAGAGAGCCAACTTTCTTTTATAATAATAGATACTGCATGCATAGAAGAAAGAAGCCTATATATCATTTTTTTATTTGGTTACTGGTTGGGGCTACTTTGATAATGTTATTATTTTCATGTGCAACTTAGTCAACTTATGTTACAATATTTATATTCATATTAATCTATACTATTAAAGCAGAATCTTTAATAGGATTCTACCATTTATTTTATCAGATATTTACAATGTTGTGCCATCCATAAATTTTTGTTTCATATAATTAATTAATATTGCATAAAACATTTAACTCAATAGAGGAATATTCATAAGCAAAACATTTTTTTTACGTGTGTATATTCTTTAATTACCTATGTTATAACTAATTACTGCATTATAAAGTCACATTTAGATCAACCATCGTTATGCTTTTTAAAAATTGAAACACTCATAATTTAATATAATATTTTTTATCTTTCATGTATAACAATTAGTTATTATAGGCATAGTATGAAATAACATATTATTTTGTATACATATTATTTGACACTGTATCTACACGGATGTTAGATATTACTTTTAAATGAATTATATTTTCTTTCATTTAATTAGCTGAATTATTTAAAATGTAAGAAAATTATACTACTATGAAAATATACTTTCATGTATACATTCAGATTGTTTTTATATTAAACTTGGTCACAAAACATTTTGATCATTCAAAATAAAATAATTTAAAAGAGACTCCTACATATTAATTCTAAGATTGCATTTCAATAAAAGTATTTAAAATATTTTGTTTCAATATATATATATATATATATATATAAACTAAGTGAATTCATGATTTAAAAGGTAGAAGACAGATTGAAACAACATTTTAATACAACTTTTATCACAAATATATATATATATAAATAAAAGTATAAGAATAAACTAAAATCAATGCAAAACATTTTAAATAAATAAATACTTATAATACAGTTTTGAATAATTTTATAAATTTTAGTTCACCTAAGAAAAACAAGCATAATAAATTGTACAAATAATTTTTATAACTAAATAAAAACCTAAAATAAATAAATTATATAAATTATAATTTTTTACATGAAAATATTTAAACTAAAAATTAATCCCGCGCTTTTAAAGCACGGATCAAAATCTAGTCTATACTATTAAAAAATAAACATTTTTAAAAAATCTACTTATAAAAAGTTACTGCTTTTTCATTAAGTGATAGTATCTTGGTTTTACTTTAAATTTCTCTAACTGTAGAATAGTACTAATACTCTTACCGTTTCATATACATTTAATAGTGTAACACGTTAATTAAATACTTTTGAAAATATGTTCACATGGTATCAATGACTTCTGTTCCCGTAAGTAAAAAAAGTCAACCTATTCACCATTAATTATTTATACTACATAACCAAAGTTTTTTTTTTGTAACACCAAAACAAAACTTTGGTTATGTAGTATAAATAATTAATGGTGAATAGGTAGACTTTTTTGATTAGCTTAGAGGAATAGATAATTTTTTGATTAGGTTTAGTGCCCACATGGAGTAGCTTAGAGGAATAGATAATTTTTTCCTCTGTTGGTTTGTACATAAGCATTCTTTTTCATGATGATCAATAAATTTAAAATTTCATCAAAAAAAAAGTTTATAATTACATTTTTGATTTTTCAACACATATACTCATTCGTTCTCTTTCTGTTGACACAAAATTTTCAGCAAAAAATATCCACATGAACTACAGCTCACGAATAAATATTTATGCCACATTGTATCTATATTAATAAATCATTGAAGTTTGATGCTACAACATAAAAATTTATAGGAGACTAACCCGGTACTTTAACATAAAAATTTATACGACTTCAAATGATAAAGGTGCATGATTCTTTTTTTTTTTTTTTATAAGGTGCATGAATCATGATTCTTATAATGCATGATTTACTTAGTACTTCGAAAATGTTATCAACATATTATGATTCCCTAGGCTGCACGAAACTATATACTCTATATAATGTCAAACTTACACATATCTATACTTTGTGAATTTTGGATATTTATTATAATTTAAAAATGTAAATTTGGCAACATTTAATATATTTCCTATTTTCTCAACCTAACAACTCTAAAATATTCTTATAATTTTATGCCGTTTTATTCATTAAAAATATCTAAGTCAAATAATTTGTTCAAAATATTCAAGTATTATAATAAATCATTTTCTAGATTTTGCATAAGATACTTACCAACAATTGTAAAATACGAAAAATTCTTCATCGAAGGTGATACTATATTTACATTCAAATATATTGACTCAGTTATAACAAATAGATGCATAAATTAATTTATGAAATTTGAAAAAATATTTGATTGGCAGCGATTTATTAAGAATTGTACATCAAATTTATTTTTAAAATGTATTAAGAAGAATTCATAAATAAACAAAGATCTCAGTTTTGTTTTATGGCATATATACTTAAGGAAAACTTTCCTATTATATAGGTAACAATTAATCATTTAATGGCCATTTTAAATGAATATATATTTAGCAATTTGAAAGCCTTTAACTATCTTAACTTATATTAAATGAAATAGTTATAAATAAAATTATATTTAATTTAGGTGATCAGTAATTATACTTTTAATGAAATACTAATTTTTTTTCAAATATGCTATTACTATTTCTAAGAGAACTAAACACTCATTGACGGCAAAACATCCATCAAGTTTTTTACTTTTTCGGGTTATATAACTAAAACTATATATTTAACACTACAAATTAAATCGGGTTATGAATATAATCACCAACTATTTATTTTTGCAGTTTGTTTTTTTAGAAAGAAGCAAATAAGGCTTATGGACGTACAAATCAAATCGGCCTTATGGGTTTAATCCCCATACATTTTAACCAATGGATATTTATGCAAATTATAATGGTATGGATACCAATTTTCAAAAAAAAGAAAAAATACACGATTACATACAATTTCTATGGTATGTATGATTACCATTGATTTTTTTGTTGTTACCTTAATTTACACGTACTTTTAATTTAATTTCAAGAAAATTTTAAACCAAGAGAATATCCTATACCATATATCATTTTTATGTATAACTAGATGCGATGTCCGCGCTACGCGCGGAAAATGTTTGATGTTTAATGGTTTACGATGAAAAATGGTGAAAATATAATTTTTTGGTCAGTTTAACTAATTTTTCATGGATGAGTCAAGGAAAAAAATAATTTTACATGGAATTTTTTTTTGTATCCATAACTAATTATATATTATTTAAAATTTATTTAAAGCTTTTCTTTGATTTTTGAAACAATATATTTTAATTAGAATACTTAGAAAATTATAAAGTTTAACAACATTATGGCTCTACACACAACCAAAATCAGTCGGGTAAGGTACACACATAAATATATGAACATAAATATAGATACACATCTTTTAATTAGAATAACATACAAATGCGAACAATACATATTTTAGTTAATAAATTATATTGTATGTTTTTCTTAAGCTGGATTAATCTTTGTGAATACTAATACAAACGCGAAGAATATCTAAACTTCATCATAAATAAATAAATGCGAAGAATAATTAAGTTCTCTAATACGTAATAACACATTTTAAAATACTGTTTTAGATTTATGTCAACATTTTGAAATCGAGTACGAAATACTGATATTAGGAAATAAACCATTTCTTTACTATGTCTGATGGTGCAATATTAAATTTAATTTTAAAATTTAGTAATTTATAAGATAACATGAATTTGAAGTGTGTAAAATGTAATATTATGTAAGGGTGCTCATATTTTACTTTAGTGAAATTATATCTTGTTTTGTTTTAAAATCCGGTGTTATTTTTTATAGTTTGGTTCTAATATATTTTTGATAATATCATAATAAATAAGTTTTTACTTTAGTGTTGAACTTCCTAAAGATGATGTAAGACTTTGGATCCAACGTTTGTTAATTAAATGCATGAATGAATAGTGTGCGAATAGATGATTGAATCAAAATAAGATGTACGATATTGGATGAATAAAAAATAGGAAGCCATTAATGAATATATAAAAGGTGAAATAAACTAATTTATTAAACTATACAAATCTTAAAAAAAAAATTCTACTGTTCCAACATTATTAGGTTAGAATTTTTACAGTAGATAAGTAGTATAATAGAGAGACACGTTCAAAACAAATTATCACTGAAACGGGTACCAAAAGACATTTGGGAACTTTTGCATGACGTATTTTTCTAATTTTGGAACCTCCTCTCTACCGAAAATATACCAAAGGGTTCCTTCGTTAGCTGCGCACCGGATTTTATATAATAATATATATATTTTAATAATATCAAAATTGTTTTTTGTGGTTGTAGTGATTTTTGGCAAATATATGAAGATATTTCAATTTTATTTTACTTTGTCTATCAGTTTTTGAACTTATTTTAAAAATAAGCAAAAGTTGAATATATGCATTAAAAAGAAACATGACACAACCAATATTTGCGACTACACCAGGATTTCTGAGTATTATGGTTGAAGATTAAAACATGGCCGAGCAAACCATAAGTTATTTTTTGGAAAAGAAAAAACAAAAATATATTTGAGCTTCAGTAAGATAGTAGACTAAGTAGACATGTAAATTAACACGGCTTTGTATTTGGAAAAAACATTGCAAAGAAACAGAAAAATAGTAGTGGCATGCCGATTGAGTTTTAAAAAAAAAATGTAAAAACGTATTTGAGTTATGGTTAAAGTTTAAAACCTGGTCGAGCAAACCATATGTTTATTTTTTTAGAAAAGAAAAACAACATTATAATTATTAAGCTCTAGAGAAATAGTATACAAATGAAAGCAACATGTCTCTATAGAAGTATAGATTAAGTATTTATTAATAGCTAAGATGCAAACATGGTTGATCAAAAAAAAATAGCTAAGATGCAAACTGGTTCAACGAAAAAAGTTTTGAGAATATTTGGGAAAAAACATTGCAATGAAACTAAAGAGAAATAGTTGCTCCACGTGATTGCGCTATGTGGCTCTTTTTGGGGGTGTTTCCTGCAACTTGAACCTGGTCTTCCCCTGGATTTCTCCCCTCACAGTTGTGCAGTGCAGCTGTTGTTGTTCCACCGGATGGGGGTGACTTGTTTGAGGGGATTCTATCAATCTCTTACTCTGCTCATCACCACTTAACCTAAATTCAGACACTAAACATGTATCAAAAATTGAAACTTGTAATCATGCTGGAGCAGAACAAACCTACATTCAGACACTAAAACAAAACCTTGTCGTATATCTTGCTTTTGAAGATCTTCAAAGACTTTCTCGAAAATCATTTCTTTCCGCCGTGGCTAACCTCCGAAAGGCTTCGGCTGCTGCTTTCCTCGCCGCCCAATCTTCACTACTCAAGAAGCTAACTAAGCAATCCACTAGCCAGTTCAATCCACAGGAGCTCACTGTAGCTCCACCAGCACCAATCATGCTTCCGCTCAAAACCATTCCCACCGACTTCGCCTTAAAAGAATTACACTTCACCTAATTATTCAGCCTAGGAATAATCACCTGCCTTAACTGAACCGTTACCTCCGCAACATCAGTCGCCTATATATAGTACAGAACCAGATCCTCCGTAACATCACTCGCCTATATATATATATATATGGTACAGGTGTTGCATAATCAGAAAAGGATCACAATTCAGCGTTTATATAAAACTTTTATATATATAGTACCGAGCTAGTAGTAGCGCACCGGAGACGTTTCCGTTTTGCTGCTGCTCGATCCAGGTGGGCTGAGTTAGGAGAGAAAGTCAATGTCCAGTAAGAGTGAAGCGGCAGCGGAGAGACATCTACGCCGTTGGCCGACGCTTGAGAAGACGACAATGAATCAGTGAGATAGAGAAGCTCCACTGCTTGTGTAGGCTGAAGGTCAATCAACAACGTGAAACCACCGGCGGTCTCGGAGTCAGCGTTGTTAGTTTCTCAGTTGTTAGTTGATGAAACTTGTCGCCGCCACCTAGATGGAGCGATTCAAGCAATCCTCTTCTAGATGTTAATTAGCTTAACCAGACCCTCCCTCTTCTATCTGTGAAAGTTTTCATAATCAGATATCATGAAGCATATTAGTTGAAGAAAGTAAGGGAATGATGATGATAAATCTGACTCAGATAGAACCCGGCCTTTATCACTAATCAAACATCAAACTATTAGTAAAGTCTGACTCAGATACCCAGTATCAAACATAGTAGACATTTTTTATTTTTGTGTGAGTGCATAAGATGGTGTTTGGAGATATGAGTACCTTTGTAAGCTATCAAAAGCAGATGATCTGCTAGGAGGGTCTCAAGACTGAAGGCTTGATGAAGACTCAGTTTCTGATTCTCTCCTTGAATTACCATCATGGTCTCTGTCTTGCTCTGTAAGAAAAAAAGAAAACTGAGATCACTGAACCAGAGCAGAACACAGCAAAGACAAAGAGTAAAAGGTTTTCACTTTACTAAAAACATGATTCGTATGTACAGGGAATTTGGGGCTTGTTTCTTAAACCTCTCAAAGACTTTTAATCATCATTTTATCCTACTGTAGGTTTAGGTGGACTCATATCAGTGATGACAGTCAAACTTAAGCTTTAATCTGGTGTGTACCTTTTCGTTTCTTGTGCAACCGTGAGGTAGAGGTAGAGCCGCCAGATTCTGCGGTATTCTTATTGGAGTTAGTGTTTGAGAATTTTTGCGATGGTGACTTTGTGTTTTTTTGGAACGCTTTTCTTCTCCATCTTTGGGGAAGAGGTGATGCCAGTGACTTCTTGTGAGATCAGGTATTTTCATTATATATCAGTTTCCATTTCTTGAGACTTGATTAGTCACTGGGAACTCGAGTCTTGACTTGGATCTATTAAAACTTCATCACTTAAGCATGCATCTAGCTGATGAACATGAATAGATCCTTAGAGCGATGACTGTTTAACGGAAAGCCATGACAAAATATTAGAGAAGCAAACATAATAAATTCAGATTCTATCATCAAAGGGACATGAAGAGCTACCTTTTCATTAAACATCAGCATGTTTGAATCCGATGAGCTCTCTTCTTTTCTTGACAGTGCGTGCTCCCCAGAAACACAGAAAATCCTGCAATAAGAGCAAAACTCAAATATAAATTTATTGTTTCTGGAAAAAGAAAAGAAAACAAAAGAACATAAAGAACCGCAATTATCTCAAGTTAGAAACAACATTCTCAACACCTTCTACAACTTGTTTGAACAAACTCCCCCACTTCTACAACTCATCATCCTAACCTCTCCCTAATAATTCTTCTGGTCAGGTTTCAAGAACTTTGTCATCAGAGAGCATAAAAAAGAAAGAGCTTTTCAGACTTACTTTCTCTTTGATTATCGTCGCCCCACGTGTTTTCATCTTTAGTTCTTAAAAGCTGTCATTACTGACTCAGTCAATTTGCTGAGGTCCAACGATTCCACCTGGCTCTTCAGCAGCTCGTCTATAGCATCCGGGTTGGCAGACAGAGCAGCAGCACCTGCAGCTGCCAGAATTGCAGCGATAGCTATACCTTTGAAGTAGCCACTCCCACTGGAGAGTTTCCCGGAGATCACCTTGCTTTGTAAAGGGACTGGCTTGCACCACTGGCTCCTCCTTCAGCAAGAGCTTCCTCGTTCTGTAGTTTTAGTAAACATCACTAAATCAGACTTGGTTTTAACAGTAAAACTTGGCACATAGATATAAAAGAATATACTATGATAACAAACCCGAAGCAATTATCTGTATAACTCTCGTCTCTCGACATCAATCATTCATAAGTTAGCAACTGTAATTTTTGTGTAATCAAAACTGGGGAAAGGAAGAGTCTTAATGGAGGAGATACCATGATCAGTCTGCGACAATTACAGATCATGGTCGGTGCAGACAGAGAAGCAAGCGGTGGAGCAATAATGGAGGAGGCGTTGCCGGTGAATTCAGGGCATGTGGATATTGAATATTACCATCCTGGTTGGTATCCGGAATCTGATCAGAATTCCGATTGGTATCTGCGGAGTTGAGAGTCACGGAGGAGAAGGAAGCGAAAGCTCGGTGTCGTCTCCACTATTGCGGTTGTGAGAGCGAAAAAGTTGAGTCGGAATCTGAGGGCCTGAGGCAAACATAGAATTTGGTAGTAGGGCTCGAGTTTGGCCAGGGAGATGAAGGAGATGATGTATCGGAAGGGAGAAAGCTTTTGAGAGAATGAAGAAGAATACGAAGCGTTAAAAGGGAAAATAGGAGCGTCAATGTATAAAAAGTATGTCCATCGACACAAAAAAAAAATGAAATGGGCTTAAGGAACGCAACCCAGTTACTTGGAAGCTCGTCTGACGTGGCGAAATCTATGTATTCCTATTGGTTGATTTAATTAAACGACGTGGACAGTCCCATAGAGCTTCGTATTGCCCTTTTAGTAGTGTAATAGATACTGGAAAATATAATATATTCAAAATGTCTAATATCCATTGTGAGAACTCCTGCAAATCTAGATCTTGACCCGCGCTTAAATGACGGATATATTTTTTGTTGGAAAACTTATTTTACATAATAAAATTATGATTTTGATATATTATATATTTTAAATTTTTATGAACTTTATCTTAAATTTACTTATATGGCTTATTTTGTTATTTTAAATATGACTAAATGTTTGAAGATTCTAAATAATTCTAATCCGTAATATGATTTTATTCATTTAATCCGAAGTTAAACTTATTTTACACTGATTTTTTTGCTAATTTAAATAAAATATTCTATATTTTCAACATTCTCTGTATTGAAAAGTTCATTTGGGCGTTTCAAAAAATTTTCTATAATTTTATGAAATTCAGTTTATGTGATTTAGTTTTTATTTTAAATGAAACTGTTTTTAAAGAGTTGAGATAATTTAGACCCGTATTATGATTTTGTTGATTTAATCATAAAAAATTTCTATAATTTTATTAAATTCAGTTTATATGATTTAATTTTTTATTTTAAGTGGAATTGTTTTTAAAGAAGTGAGATAATTTAGACCCGTATTATGATTTTAAATGGAACTGTTTTTAAAGAGGTGAGATCATTTAGACCCGTATTATGATTTTGTTATTTCAATTTTTTTGAGGTTTCGTTTAATAAATACTTTCAAATAATTAATAATGTGGAAATTTTTGAAAAGATATAGTGCAAATATTTAGGAAAATAACTTTTCAAAAAGGCTAAGAAGTGAATTATATTAAATACTATTTAATGTAATTGCAAAATAATAACTTTTGATTGGTTGCAATTACTGCTGGCAAAAAAATTTAGACAATTTTTGTAATTAATTTGAAAAGTCAGGGGCATATTCATAAGAAGTATTATGCTTTAATAGTATAGAATCGAAAAATTTTGAAAATTTGAAATAGCATGTCGATAATATATTTTAAATGGGTTACTAAACATAATCGAAAATTTTAAGCCCATTTATTCGAAAGTTTCAAGTCCATTTCGTTTTAATAATACACTGAACAAAAAAATTAAACTGCCAATTTATTTTAAGACTTTGTTGGGTTTTTAATGGCCGAATTTTCCTTTTAATTACACAATTTCATTTAAAAAAGGAAAGGAAATGAAATGTTTTGTAATTTTCTTGAAAATTCGAGAGCAAATTTATAAACAGTCATCTGTTTTAATAGTATATGTTTTAATAGTATAGATTAAGCAACCTGTTTTAAAAGGTTTCACATATTTCATCAATTCTATGATTTGCATATTAAAAGACATTAGTAATTTTTTTGGTTGAAATCGTGATCTTTAGATTGCTAAATATAAGCTTGTATATATATAATAAGTGTATGCCACAAAATTTAGAAGGTCAAAAGATATTCCTTATAATATTCATTTGAAAAATATGGAAGTGTTAGAAAAGTCATCGAGTGTATTTGTTTGCATAAGCATAATCATAGCTTTGTGACAAAGACTATTGACACTGAAGCACTGCAATATGGAACATGTGCGATTAAAATGCATATCAAATAACAATGAGTTTATCAACAAAAGAGCAAATTGTACATAAAATAAATTCCAAGTTTCAAAGAAAGAAAAATTCTATTTTTTAAGCATGAAATACATACACAGAGAAAGAGAATTACCAGGGAGAATAAAAGGTTCTGGATCAGAATTACCGGGTAATAGCAGAGACTGCAGGTTCTGGACAGTAATGCAATTTTCTCTGCAAGGGAGTTATCAGACCATTCCCCTTGTTGCATCTCCATGAACTGCGATGCCCCCTTCTCCACGAACTGTGACGCCCCCATCTCAGGCTCTGTTCCCTTTACCAGGGAGAATAAAAGGTGGAAAAGGACCTCTGCAGAAGTTCTTCTCCTCAAGACCGTGTCAGATAACAGGTCGAAGCAACAATGTGATGGAAACCTTTTCAGGTTTTCAAGACTCAAATTAGATTAAACTGAGCCAAATCCCACACATACATATAAAATGGTTAACACTTGGTTTCCTTAAAAGATTTGAGTCAAAAAGGTATGCATGCAGTACTAACCTTTCATCAACATAACAATTTGGGAAGACAAAAAAACAATTGAATGTGAAGCCATTGTTGAAACATAAAAACCTTACACTTTGAGATCTTTAAAGAAGGGTGAAGATACCAATTCACTGAGAATGAAACAGGGTAGTTGAAAGCACACCAGCATAAGTACGAACAAACCCATTACGCAAGAAGAAACACATCGACTGGAATCAAGAACAAAACCATAAAATGAAACAAATTAGTATTCTTAGCAAAATCAAATCTAGGGTTGTCCAAGCAAAAATTAATTCGAGGTAAGAAGCATATACCAAGTCGCTGGCTTTCTTAGTATCATCGATCTTCTCCATCTCGATTGGGAGCCTTGATTGATTTGCCTTCTCACTTAGAATGACACCTTAGAAGAAAAAGGCGAGTGTGGTTGTTCCTCCTTACGCAGGCTTCACCATCTGTCAAACATCTTTCTAAAACCCATCGAACTGAAACCCAAATAAATAAATAAAATCAATCACCCACACTGCTTAGCGGATGAGCACAAAAGAATCTCATCAAAAAAATAAAACACACATATGTTGCTAGGGGAAGATCAGAGGAGGGCACGATAAAGAAACCATCAAGCATATTGCTGCTAGAGCCAAAGCCAATTGTAGACATGGATGTCTCGAAAACAATTGAATCAAGCTTCATCTTTGAACCATATAAAAGCTTTGAAATCTCACAATTAAAAGGGATATAAAATTTAACTAAATGAATGTTGTTCAGTATTATTAGGGATTTAGGGTATATTCGTTTGCTTCATGAGATTAATATCTGCGATTTCTTTAAAAAAATATAAAAACATTTAATTAAAAGCATAGTTTAAACATGATCCAGTGGCAAAGAGTTGTAAATACTGTTGAAACAGAAAGGTACCTAAAAAAAAGTCTTCTGTTTTAATAGTATTGATTCACATAACGGGTAATATTGTTACCATTTTGTTGCTATTCGTTTGAATATATGTAACACTGTAGTTGTAACAACAAAATATCCATAAGATCTTAGACAGAACTGACCGTGCCTAATCAAATTGCATTATACTTTTTCATAAACATTGAGGACATACATCTAGCGAACCATAACCCTTGCTGTGTTCCGGAACCTTACTCAAAACGAGTCTTGCCCACTCACCAAAATATGTCTCATTGTATCCAATCATAGCGTTTTTATAGACCAACGACATACATCGCCTATCAGTATCAGGAAACTTACATGTTTCCCCAAAAGAGTCATGCCAGGCTCCTTCATGTCTCATCCCTGACCAGTTAGCTTCCCATTGGAACACACGTTGACCAACTCCTGCAAGCTTAAGCCATCCTTTGGGGAAAAACTCCATCACACTACTATTCCTATCCATTAGAAACAAATTTGTGAGCTGTGCACCGTGTGGTGATACCAACACATCAGTCTTCTTCATCAGCTCCACTTGCTCACAGAATGTTAGATTATTCGAATAAGAAACATTTAATACACACCCATCTACTCTCTCACACTCCCTCTTAAATACATTGATGACGGCTGACTCGTTCTTGAAAGATCTAGCTCCTGTTCTCAGTAGCAATGTCATACCGATTCGCGGTTTCGATGTCTCGGCTGAATTGATGTTACAGTAGTTCCTCGCTTTGCATCTAAGGTGGTCGAAAACCTCTAGTCTTCTCTCTCTTGACATTCCACCTTCATTGTGTCTCATAACAACGGCCTTCTCAAAGCAAACCGGCTTGTTCTCATCAACAAAATGTATAATCTCTGGCTCTTGACCATAAGTGGCTGTGAGTATTTGGCTCAACCAATGCCCCATCCAGTACCTTAATTCACCCCAGGGGTATAAAACCCATTTTTGAGGCTTTTCACATTGGTTTCTTAAGCTCCAAGAAACAAATGGGACTGCTGCCGTTATTCCATGCCACAAGTTACCGTAATCGTATTGATTGTCAAACCTTCTTGAAGAACGGCATTGGTGGGAAGAGCTTCAGGCAAAGCCAAAGCGTAGTAGTTCCATGATCCATCATGTTCATCAACCCCTTTTAAACACAACAGCCTTCCTTTGGAAGATCTGAAGGAAACTCTTGATACTGAGCCTCGCCTTTGGTTTGGTTATCAAAGAGAGAGCTCATGAACCAGGTGTGACCTTCGAGTGGTTTGTTTGAAAAGCGAATGTCCTTGAGTGGAACGAATGTCACTGATTCACGTAGCTTTTCCACCAAGTAAGCCGTCTTGTTCTCAGATGGTTGTTCAGGGTGGTGTTTTAGATACGTTAATAGTGAAGGTGAAAGTGAAAGGGAGTGTTGAGTGATTTGAAATGAACAGATTTGGTGAAGAACAAAAAAAGTGGCCACAAGGCACAAGAGTATCAAATAGAGCTTAAGGGAGGATAGGCAAGTAGCTAGCCTTCGCCAAACAATAGAAATAGTCGCCATTATTAGTAGTGAATCATATAGAGTGAAGCAGAATCGGTTTAAATTGTAAACTTGTGTGAGCAATATATGGTCAACGCAACGTGACCTGCACAGGGCACCATTATAGTATTCGTGACAGATTTAAGACTGACCAACACATGCATATGCTTTCCGTTTTCATCTCCTAGTTTTTCAATTTTTAATTGCCACTTTACATTCTACGATAAGTTATATTCTAATCCCAATGATATGTTAACTACTAAGAGTCTAAGACTTTAGCTGCATAGAAGTTTTACTCGAATATTTATTCGTATAGACACTGGTCTTTGTTTAGTTTTATGTGTTACAGGCATTGAACCTTATTTGCTAGATCTGTACTAGTCTAGGTCATTTAATGCCGATTTTGTTGGATCTGGAGTTCAAAATATGAAACTGAAGAGAAGTATTATATTTTTATACACTCTATCTTTAGCTTTTCCTATATGTTAAGATGCACTTGACTATAGATTATGTTCCATGTTAAAAGTAGTTAGTAGGAATATTACAAAACTCAGAAGTATATAATATTTTTGGTTGTTGTTTGTAAAGATGCACTTGATAACTATATATATATATGCTATTTTCTATGTTAAAAATACTCTGATACATTTAATATCATCATATAATCAAAACTCAAAAGTATAGAGTGCAGTCTTTGGTTGTATATCTTAATTCTCATTAACATCGACATCCATCATGGTTGCGTTCAACATCTTCCATATTTCTTACTCTAAACTTACCCAAAACGCTTCTTGCCCAATCGCCAAAATAAGTCTCATTATATCCGATCTTACCGTTCTTGTAGACTGACATGCATCGTCTATCAGCATCAGAAAACTGACATGTTTCGCCAACAGGGTCACGCCAAGAGCCTTCATGTTTCATTCCTGACCAATTAGCTCCCCATTGGTACACAAACTGACCGACACCTGCAAGCTTAAGCCATCCTTTAGGGTAAAACTCCATCACACTACTATTCCTATCCATTAGAACCAAGTTAGTGAGTTGTGCACCGTGTGGTGACACTAACACATCTGTGTTTCTCATTAGCTCCACTTGCTCACAAAATGTAAGATTATTTGAATAAGCAACCTTTAATTCACACCCTTGTACTCTCTTACACTCTCTCTTAAAAACATCGGTCACGGCTGAAACATTTTTGAACGATCTTGGTCCGGTTCTCATAAGCAATGTCAAACCGATTCGCGGTCTTGAGGTCTCGGATGAGCTGATGTTACAGTAGTTTCTTGCTTTGCATCTAATGAGATCAAATACTTCTATTCTTCTTTCCCTCGACATGCCTCCTTCGTTGTGTCTCATAACAACTGATTTCTCAAAGCAAACCGGTGTGTTCTCATCAACAAACCGTAAAATGCCTGGTTCTTGACCATAAGTTGCTCTAATGATCTCGTTTAACCAGTTCCCCATGTTGAATCTGAGTTCTCCCCAGTGGTATAAAACCCATCTTTGAGGCTTTTCACATTGATTTCTTAAGCTCCAACCAACAAATGGGACCATGGAGGATAGTCCATGCCACATGTTACCATAATCGTAATGGTTATAGGAAACAAATGTCAATCCCTTCTTGAGACTGGAGTTGACCGGAAGAGCTTGAGGCCAAGCCAGTGCATAGTAGTTCCATGACCCATCATGATCATCAAACCCTTTCAAGCACAGAAGCCTTCCTTTGGAAGATTCTGAAGGAAACTCTTGATATTGAACCTCTCCTTTGGTTTGGTTATCATAGAGAGAGCTCATAAACCATGTATGACCTACGAGTGGTTTGTTTGAAAAACGAAGGTCTTTAAGGGGAAGGAATGTTACCGACTCACGTAGCTTCTCCACCAAGTAAGCCGTCCTGTTGTGACATACTTCAGGTTGTAGCTGGTGGTGGTTTAGATATGTGAGTAGTGATGGAGGGAGTAAAATGGGTTGTAAGTTAATGTGAAATGACCATATTTGGAGAAGAACAAAGACTGTGACGACGAGGCACAAGACATTCAAGGAGAACTTAGGAGAGGAAAGGCAAGTTACTATCCTCCATGAAACGCTGCGTTTAGTCATGATATGAGGGGAGAGTGAATGAATGTCAAGAAAGAGAATTGTTCTATTTGATGATTGAAATGGGTAAAAATGAAACTCGTGAGAGGAAAAGTACCAAAGAAACTGATAAATTGCATGTTGGAAAAAGAACATCACATGCTTCTTGTTTTATTTTCTACTAGATTAAAAATGCATTTCTGAGTTTGTTCACGAAGTTCAATGTAGAGTATACATATGGACAAACTATAAATTAGTCATTCAGCTTTTGAAGAATTTTTTAGATTGTAGATATATAGAGATCAATTGTGTGGTTGTGCATGGTAAAATACTAGTGATAGAATCTAAAGTATTACACTAAAAACTATTAATATATATAGAGATAAAACTAGAAATGTATAAACAGAAAGATTTCAAATAGTGTTTTACTGCAAATGTAAAAGAAGAAGTATACACTCAAAACAGCTTAAACGTAAATCTTACAAACACAACCAAATTCTATATTACCAAAGAGTAAAGAAACCAAATAAGCATACAACATAAATAAAATACAACATACTGATCATCAAAAGGGAAACTTAAGGTACAATCATATGAATATATATGCGTAATCAACCAAACCAAAAGACACCACAATGAAACAACTCACTGTAGTTTAAGAAGTACAGCAAACCCATGAAGTAGCTAATCACTTAATTAAGGACTCGATGTAGTTGTGGTAGGCGGCGGAGAGAAAAATGGAATGGATGGGAAACTAGTGGGGAGAGAAGGGATTGTTGTTGGAAATGAAGGCAAAGTTGGCATTGAAAATGGAGCGGTGGAAGTGGGAATAGTTGGAAGAGTTGGTTGTGGCAATGTTGATGGCAATGGAGGAATTGAAGTGGGAATGGTGGGAAGA
>NC_079518.1:10544618-10544852 GCF_000801105.2 Raphanus sativus
GATCAAGACTTGTTCGGCCTCACGCCATCTTCTTCAGCAACAACCTCTTCCTCAGATTCCAAGCATGCCTATCCCAACAACGGGATTACCTCCATTGCCATCGACTTTGCCAAAACCAACTCTTCCCACCATTCCCACTTCAATTCCTCCATTGCCATCAACATTGCCACAACAAACTCTTCCCACCATTCCCACTTCAATTCCTCCATTTCCATCAGCATTTCCGAAACCAAC
>NC_079518.1:10544952-10643568 GCF_000801105.2 Raphanus sativus
ATAATAGAGGAAGAAAGACTCACTAAGCAAGCGATGAGAAAAAGCTTGTACGATGCCATCTCTGATGTGTTGATGAGTTTTAGATTATGGTTCAGCCACTCTCTTATTGCTTCTTCGGTTTACTGTTTTGTGTTGATGATATGTTGTGAGTATATATAGTGGCAAGAGTTTATGGATTACGTTTTTTTTTTATCATAGATATAATATTTTATTGCTTTGGTAGGTGTATTTTATGGTTGGTTTTAGCCTGTTAGTTCAACTTAATGTGTTCTTTTAGACTATTTTGACAATTCAATGTTTTTAATAATGTAAGTTAGTTCAACAATCAAAACCCTAAACACATGACTAAAAGAATCTGCACAGGTGTATCATCAAAATAGCTAACACAAGTTGGTCACCTATAAGGCTTGAAATCTAGTAGAGATGTAGCTGCTCGTTCTTGCTATATTAACATTCTTCTTGTGTTGTCTAATGACTAGAGAAACTCAGTCCCAAGCGATGATTTTAAAGACAGGGGAAACTTCTCATAACAAGTTCTAATGTGATGGTGAAGAGGCCAAAAACTTGATATATTTAAAGAAGATGGATATCGCCACTCTCATGCATATTTTTTTTGGTTCTCTTATCACCATTATGAATAGATAGAAGAATGAATTATTCGTATCGTCTAAGTAACAATTGAAATTTGAAATTTGGTTACATCACGTTTGAGATCTAAAATTGTTACAAATGGATTCATGTACATTGCAACAGATTTACATGAATAATACGTCAAAATCTGAAGCATTCCTCTCCAGCCCAGTACTGAAGAACATGCTGTAAAGAGTAGAATTTTTTTTTTTTTGAGAATTTAATTAGCTAAGTATGATGAATGACGCATAGTAGAAGAACAACAAGGAAGAAATAACCGAAGGAAGATATGAACCCTTTGAAAATTTGAGGATGAAATCCCCATTATGTCTGGGCGAACACAAAGCAAGCAATCAAGACAGCATAACGCCGGAATATCCCATCTAATATCCACCAGGAAATGAGTCAAATGACCATGAAACTTCAGACGAAGAAGACCGAAAGTAAGAACCGGTTCTGACTTCTGAACACAGTTGAATGCACTTTAGCCTCTAAAATCGTAACTAGATATTATGCATAGTTTCTTATGGTCTTCAAATTGTTAAAATTCATTTTAATTAAATCAATTTCAAATTGTTTATGACTGGTGAAAGAGACAAAAGAGAAAGAGTTAAAAATTGTCCCCGAAGGATCTAATGGCACCGAGCGCATTAACAACAACTCAGAGACTGGGCGAAGAGAGACGTAACGAAGCGGATGCACCTGCAAACAGCTAGGAAAGCCACCTAACATAATAACATTCCTTGTTGGGATAATTAAATGCTTAACTATTTTTACTTTTTTTTTTGTTTGGTGTAATTTTTCCTTTTTTTTTTTTGCACTTGTTTCTTTAGCTTACTAGTTACCTCAAAACAAATTGATATTAAGGATAAGTTTTCAACAGAATCAGATAATCACAATGATACTATAGTAGACACTGCATAGAAAGGAAAAAAAAACTAGGATAAGTAGCACGCACGTGCGTTCGGTGCTCAAAATATCTATCCTGAACTATAAACCATGACATCCGACAAAAACGTTTGCGTTTTGGTTGGTTAGTAATAAAACAACACCACTCCGTTGGACGACGAAACACAAAAAAAGCCCCATCTCATCCACACAACACAAATTATCCTCTCTCCGGCGATGCCTTCCTTATCTACGCCTCCGTCGCAAAACCTCGCCTTCTCCCCCGCCGTAGCGGCTTCCGCCACCTCATCAAGGCTCACGCCCACCAAAATACCGTTTTACCCTCAACGTCTCTCCGATCCTGTCGGTATCTGCCGCTGCTCCTCCTCCTCAGGTGGAAATTCGTCCTCTGCTTCCTCCTCCTCCGATGATAACCCTCCTAGATGGGACGCCGCGATTCAGGACGTCCTTAAGAGCGCCATCAAACGCTTCGATTCGTTCCTGAGCCGGTATGCTCTGGATAAGGACGCTGGAGAAGACGACGACGTCGTTTTGGGGGAGGAAAGTGATTGGGATTGGGAGCGATGGAAGAAGCATTTCGAGCTAATTGATGACCAAGACCGTCTCATCTCCGTCCTTAAGGTTCCTCCCTTTTTTTGTCCATAACACTGTTCACGACGATGGTGATGATTAAGGTTCCTGTATAAACAATGATAAGGACTTTTTGTAATGTGTGTACACAGTCGCAATTGAATGGAGCTATAAAACGAGAAGAGTATGAAGATGCTGCGAGGCTCAAGGTGGCAATTGCTGCTGCAGCTACGAATGACGCTGTTGGCAGAGTCATGTCCACTTTCAATGTATAAAACTCTTCTATGTAAAAACGTTAATCATAGCCTCTCTCTCTTTTAATTTCTTCATTTTATTCTGAAAGATGTTCTCTGCGTTTGTGTGATAGAGAGCTGTTCTTGAAGAGCGCTACAAGGATGCAGTCTACTTACGAGACAAAGCTGGTGCTGGGTTGGTGAGCTCTTTATATTTGTTTTCTCTTCTTGTTTCTTTTATAGCTGTTTAAAGACCAGAGCTTCTGTTATATTCTATTTTTCTTTTATTTGGAGTATTACATCCTCTATTCTGTATGGCTTGCTGCAGGTAGGGTGGTGGTCGGGTATTTCGGAAGATGTCAAAGATCCTTTTGGTCTTATTGTTCAAATTACCGCAGAGCATGGAAGATATGTCGCAAGAAGTTACAATCCTCGGTAATCTCTATCTTCTTAGTTCATCAACTGTACATCTCTGACAGTGTCTTTGTGTATCAAAAAGCCAAATTTCTTGAGGTCATTTGTTCTTCTGATAATACTTTTATCTCTCAGGCAGCTTAGTACATCTGCTGCGGGTGCTCCTCTCTTTGAAATCTTTCTCACACTCGATGGTAAAGGGAACTACAAAAAGCAGGTTTTCTTTTCCTCTTAATGCTATGTGTTATTTGTCCAGTTTGAGTAGTTGTTGGAGATTCATTTCGTCGATAGCAAACTGTAAACTGCTCTGAACTTGGTTCTTTATTGCTATGTAGTTAAATGCTATGAACTTGGTTCTTTATTGGAAGCTGAACTTTTTTAGTAGATAGCAAACTGTTCAATTGTCTCACGACTTTCTTGTTTTGGGATGTGTGCATCTTCAGGCTGTGTACTTAAAATGGAAAGAGATTTTTCCGGACGTTCCGACAATGCCTTCTTCCAGAACTCTGAGTTCTCCCAGGTTTTTAACTCCACCATCGGGTAGGAAGGAAGATGCAGGCAATCTCGCGGTGGAGAGTAGTGAAGATGAGGAGAGTGATAACTCAGACGACGATTCTGATCTCCTTGAGGAATCTTCTGGTTTCCAGACTTTCCTGCGAGATATGATCCCTGGGGTCAAAGTCAAGGTTGTGAAAGTAACTTCTCCTGGAAAGGTGGACAAGGATTTCATCTCAAAAGTTATTGAGCAGATAGCTGATGATGAAGAAGACGAAGAAGAGGATGAAGATGAAGAAAAGGACTTTGATATAGAAGAGATAGAAGTGGTAGAGGAAACTAAGGCTGAAAGTGAGGATAAAAACGCTGACATTGAATTGGAATCTTCTGTGACCGATGAGATCATTGACAACGACGGAGGGAGAGAAATCGCGGTTAAGTTTGTGATTGGCGATATTGTTGATAGGCTTTCTGGAAACCAACCTCTTAAAGAGTCGCTTCGATCACCAGCCAATCTGGAATCTGTGGAGAAGTCTTCGTTTTATCTTCGGTTAGAGAAAGATTTAAACGTACAACAAGAGCCCAAGGGTGTGGAAAGTAGTACATTACTTGATGGAAAAGGTAACCGCCAAAGTAGACGCAGGATTGATAACATTATGGTTGATCTTGCCAAGTCCATTGAGAAAGAGAAGAAGATTTCTCTCAAGGTTTGTTTAGGCTTATATAGATGATTCCTTCTTGTTTCATGGCCAAGCTTATTCTAGAACACTCGCTTTTGCAGATGCTTAAGGATGTTGGGGAGCTGCTAAGCCTCACTCTCAGCCAGGCTCAAAACCGTCAACAGTTGTCGGGTTTAACCAAGTTCCGGCGCATTGATGTGACACCATCTCTAGATCCTCTAGATGGTGAGTGAGTAAATTGATTGAACGTGACATTTTTTTTTCTCACTTGAGCGCTCGTTATGGAATGCATTTTAAAAATGTATTTTTTCATCTCTGTTTCCAGGGCTATATATTGGCGCACATGGGCTGTATACATCAGAAGTAATTCATTTAAAACGCAAGTTCGGGCAGTGGAAAAGTGGGAAGGAGTCTAAGAAGGCAACGGATATTGAGTTTTATGAATATGTTGAAGCTGTGAAATTAACTGGAGATCCTTATGTGCCTGCTGGGAAGGTTGGTTTCTTTGTTTTGTTGTTTTAGTATATGAGGTACTAACACAAATATGAAAACATGTAAATGAAATGATTGTGTTACCAATCTGATGAGGAAAGGTAGCCGTTATGTCCATGGTTCTTCCATTTACTTTTGGGACTTCACATGACAGGTAGCATTTCGTGCAAAGGTAGGAAGACGTTATGAGCTTCCACATAGAGGTCTCATCCCCGAAGAATTTGGAGTGGTATGCTTGCTTACAACACCTATCAAAATTTATCATTAAATATCTATAGTTTGTGTAGCTTCATAGTGGAGTTTTTCTTTCTAAATACAGATTGCTAGATACAAAGGACAAGGAAGGCTTGCTGATCCTGGATATCGTAATCCAAGATGGGTAGATGGCGAGCTTGTTATCCTGGATGGCAAGGTGTTCCTCTCTCTTCATCTCTCACTAGACTTAAACCAACTTGTCCATGATCAAATAAAACTCAACATGTTTTTGGATGTGTGATGCAGTATGTAAAAGGAGGACCTGTGGTTGGATTTGTATATTGGGCACCTGAATATCACTTTGTGATGTTCTTCAACCGCCTGAGGCTTCAATCCTAGTCTTTTCCTAACCTTCTCGGCTTGCAATTGAGGAATGGTTTTCTTTCTGGCTATATAAACATTGTAAGTATACTCCTCGATACAAAAGTCAGTCGGTGCTCAGAAAGGTTAACTGAAATGGTTTCATTTCATTATTTCCAGATTCATGGGGATTGGCTATACCAAATATAAGATTTATGGTTCGTTCTTGTATCTCCGGGCGCCGGTGATGAGATTAGATTATTACTTGAAGTTGCTGCTGGCTCTTTTCTTGCGGCAAGGTTGAGCACACCAGAGTACTTACTTGATTCATAGTCGGATTCTGAGGATGCAAGTCAGAAAAGGAAACCGGATTGTCAGGTTGGAGAAGTCTCTCTTTCTCTCTAGATATGTGTAAATTAATGTGTTTTTCTCAGAGGTTTGTAGTTGGATATAAAAGACTTGGTCAGAGTTGCTATTCTATGTAACTTCCTTGTATATTTTTCTAGTTCTCAAATAGAATAATAAGAATGGAAGGTACTTCTCTCATTTGATTATTAATTGAAATTTGGTTAGAGAGAGAGCTGTAGAGTTGGTGTTAGATTGGAGATGCCGTTTTAAACTTGTCATGTACATTGTACATCAATATGTCATAAGAAGATTGATATTCAGCAGTGATGTCTTCTCCCTTGCTTGTGGTTATTATCTATAATCTTAAACGTTCCCTTACATTTTTACTTTAGCATATTGATGTCTGTATCTATCATTGCAGAAACTGTAGTTACAGTTCTATAGAAATCTTACAGGGCTGTTATTATGGTTGAACATTTTTTCATTTGAAGAAAAAAACTGTTGGAAGAAGATATGTCTATCCAGTTGCTACTGTACCCAAAGCTTTTGCATGTATAAATTGAAAAAAAAGAAATTTAAAACTTTCAATATTATCTTTTTTTTTTTACTATTGAACCTTGTAGAACACGTTGAGTTAGTTTAATGACGGTTATCCTTGAAAATTTTAATTGGTTTTTGGAATTTTAGAGCTTGATGACAAAGTAAAAAACAACAGATATAAATAAATTAACGTATAAAATAAAATAAAATTTGCTCTTATCAATTCATACATTCCTCTGAGAAAGAGAGCACCAAATCGAGTACCCTCTCTCGAAACCCTAGCACGATGCCATCAATGTCAGTCGAAGAAGTAACCGCCGACACTCCCCAGCCTCCTCCTCCACCTTCCTCCACCGCCACCGCCGCCGCCGCTTCAAGCAAAGCCGCGCCGTTAGGATCCTCCGTGATTCCGATCGTCAACAAGCTCCAAGACATATTCGCTCAGCTAGGAAGCCAGTCCTCGATCGAGCTTCCTCAGGTAGCCGTCGTCGGAAGCCAGAGCAGCGGCAAGTCCAGCGTCCTCGAGGCTCTCGTCGGCCGAGACTTCCTCCCTCGGGGTAACGACATCTGCACCCGCCGCCCTCTCGTCCTCCAGCTCCTCCAGACCAAGAGCAAGTCCAATGGCGGATCCGATGACGAGTGGGGCGAGTTCCTCCACCTCCCTAACAACCACCGTATCTATGATTTCTCGGAGATTCGTCGCGAAATCGAGGTTCGTAAATAGCTTTGATATTATGCTGACACGTGTTAGATTTTAACCAGAGCCGATCCTCAGCATAGTAAGATGAATATAATCAATGTTCAAAAAATCGTTATGCTGTAATTAGGCGATTAGCGTGTAGGTTGTAGCCTAGTGCTGCATTACCTTCAATTTGATTAAGAAAATATGAAACAGTATATACATTGTATCAGTGGCGCGCCTATTAGTGTTTTAGGCGCGCCACTGATACACTACCATTGTGTATATCATTAGGCCCCAAATTGATTAAGAAAAAATATATGTATTGATTATTTAGTAATTGTTTCAACTTTCGAGTCTCATGAATCTCAGAGCTAGCCCTAGATTCAATGCTCTAAACTGAACGTATTTTTTGTAGGCTGAGACGAATAGGTTAGCAGGAGATAACAAAGGTGTATCAGCCAAACAGATTCGTTTGAAGATATATTCACCTAATGTATTGGATATCACGCTTGTGGATCTCCCTGGTATAACCAAGGTGCCTGTGGGTGATCAGCCAAGTGACATTGAAGCACAGATAAGAACCATGATCTTGTCTTACATCAAGCAGCCTAGCTGTTTGATATTGGCTGTTACTCCTGCGAATTCTGATTTGGCGAACTCGGATGCACTTCAGGTTGCAAGAACCGCCGATCCTGATTGTAAGTTCTGCTAAAAGTTGATTACTTTCATGTGTAGTATCTGACATTGTTCATCTTCACCTTTCATGTATGCTGTCTCCAGGTCACAGAACAATAGGTGTTATCACGAAGGTGAATATTCCTTGTCTAGGCATTTGTTTGCTATCATTGTAGTGTGGTCGTGAAGCTAGTCGTCCCTGTTTTTTTTTCACGTGTTTTAATATTTTAATTGCTCATTGGTTTCAGTTGGATATCATGGACAAAGGTACTGATGCTCGTAATCTACTTGCTGGAAAAGTTGTTCCTCTACGGCTTGGATATGTGGGAGTGGTAAACCGTTGTCAGGAGGTAAAGCTGTGGTCTTGTGCTTATATTTCTCTTGCTGGCATATAGTATGCAGACTCTTTGTTTATTTTTTTTACTATTTCTTAGTCTTAACTCAACCAAATCTTTTCAATGCTGGTGATACTTTTTTCTGCTTTTATTTTGTGGCTTTGTATTCACGCAACGTTTGAATTTACTTTGTTTTTTTTTGTAAACAGGATATTATGCTGAACCGTTCAGTCAAGGAAGCTCTTAGGGCAGAAGAGAAATTCTTCCAGAGTCGTCCAGTATGATTGCATCATTTTCTACTCCCTTCCTGATACTCTAGCGATTTGTTCTTGTTATAGGTTTGTTTTTGTACTATACAGGCTTACCATGGTCTTGCTGATAGTCTGGGTATCCCTCAGCTAGCGAAGAAGTTAAATCAGGTATTTCTGCAGTTTTGAGAGTTATCTTCTTATTTCTATTAACTCATTTCTCAGCTCAACATACTGGATATATTTCTGGACAAATGTACTATTGTGAGATGATGTTAGAGTTTTATATGCATCTTTGTAGACAATATACTTCTGACAAGTTTATTATGATAATTTCAGAACTTTATTCTTCTTGACTTGTTGTTTCCTTTTAATAGGTTACATATTGGTAATTGTTATATTAGAACATGCAGCAACCATTTCTGTTTCTTTTTTTTCTAGATTCTTGTTCAACATATCAAGGCTCTCCTTCCTGATTTGAAGTCGCGTATAAGTAATGCTTTGGTTGCTACAGCTAAGGAGCATCAGAGCTATGGTGATATTACAGAATCCAGTGTACGTATTTATTACCCAGTTTGCGGTTCTTTTACCGAACTCTTTATTAATAAAGACACTGTTATTGACTTTGGTAACTTACCTTTTCTTGAAAACTGTAGGCTGGCCAAGGAGCTCTTCTCCTAAACTTCCTTTCAAAATACTGTGAAGGTAATATCCGAAGATGATATTTTGGTCGAGGCAGTAGATATTTTGTTTTATGCTTCTTTGGTTCATAGTGAGTCTTATGATTAACTTCTTTAAACAGCTTACTCTTCATTGCTGGAAGGAAAGAGTGAAGAAATGTCAACATCCGAGCTCTCCGGAGGAGCAAGAATTCACTATATTTTCCAGTCAATCTTTGTGAAGAGTTTGGAGGTTCGCTCGGCTTATACTTTTTTGTATGTTTTTGGAGCAATTTGAGGTGAATTTAGTCTAATAGACTTCCTTAACATTGCTTCTCCAGGAGGTTGATCCATGCGAAGACTTGACAGATGATGATATTCGGACTGCAATCCAGAATGCAACTGGTCCGAGATCCGCATTATTTGTTCCAGAC
Organism: Raphanus sativus; assembly: GCF_000801105.2. Taxonomy (NCBI): domain Eukaryota; kingdom Viridiplantae; phylum Streptophyta; class Magnoliopsida; order Brassicales; family Brassicaceae; genus Raphanus; species Raphanus sativus. The sequence goes on from NC_079518.1 coordinate 10,553,852, forward strand.
GTACGTTTTCTAATATGTTTCTTAGTATGTTTGGATGTCACCCTGGTTGCAGGACTTCTAAGCATACATATGTTTCATTTTCTTACCTTTCTACTTCTCAAGATGTCTAATCACAGTCTCTTGATTCCAATCTTTTCTACATAGGTTCCATTTCAAGTTCTTGTTAGGAGGCAGATATCTCGTTTGTTAGATCCTAGCCTTCAGTGTGCTAGGTTCATTTTTGATGAGCTTGTGAAGGTGAGGTTTTGTTTTGGTAATTGATATGTTATGATAATAATCTTAAATTCATTTTCTTTATAAATTTGGATGTCTTTACAGATTAGCCATAGATGTATGATGAATGAGTTACAGCGCTTCCCGGTCCTGAGAAAACGCATGGATGAGGTTATCGGGGACTTCCTGCGAGAAGGTCTTGAACCCTCAGAAGCAATGATCGGGGATATCATTGATATGGAGGTCTGTTTAATAAATTGGAGATCCCTATGTTCGTTGAACGTTTGTTTCACAAGAATATATCTATTGAAATCCTGTATTGTGTGTAGGGAGTAGAGACTGATCGTTTCTGGTTTTTTGTTGACTAAGAGCCCTTTTAAATCTTGAGCAGCTACTCGTTTTTAGTGATTAGTTCCTTCTAAATTTGAAGTTAACTATTAGTGCTGGTTGTCATAATTGCTTCAGTGGTGATGTTGATTTTTTGAGTGCTGTTTACAGATGGATTACATAAACACTTCACATCCAAATTTTATTGGTGGAGCCAAGGCTGTAGAGGCTGCCATGGAAAAAGTGAAGTCTTCTAGGATTCCCCATACTGTGCCGCGACCAAAGGTATGAAGTTCTTTGAGCAACACAAAAAGTTAGTTTTGTGTTTCTTATATTCTCTGCAGTGTTTCTTATACGTTTAATTTGATGTAGCAGGATACAGTGGAGGCTGATAAAACATCTTCTTCCGCAAGTCAAGTGAAATCTCGATCTTTTCTCGGCCGACAAGCTAATGGAATTGCTGCTGATCAGGTATGCCTTTATATCCAATATAATATAGTTTTATCTATTTATCATCATGCACTGTTGGTTGGTACTCAACGCCCATGAGCAGATTAGAATTGTTTCAGCAAAATAGTTGTTATTTGACATTTTCACCTTGGCATGTTCCTAGGGAGTTGTATCTGCAGATGCTGAAAAAGCTGCACCAGCTGGTAATGTTCTAATTACTTTGATAATTTAGGATGTTTCGGAATATTTTTGGCTCTGTGATGAATCTATGTGTTTAAGATTCTAGGTAGAGTTTAACTATGGTTTTTATTGGACAATTGACACTTGACAGCAAATGGGAGTAGTGATTCAAGGTGGGGTCTCCCTTCGATTTTCCGAGGGAGTGATAGTCGGGCAGTTACCAAAGAAAACTTCTTAAACAAACCATCCAGTGAAGCTGTTGAGGATATGTCTCAGAACTTATCGATGATCTATCTGAAAGAGGTTTGTCTTCTCTGCCGTCTTAAATGAACTTATTGCCCATCAATTTTTTTTACTTGTTCAACTCAAACTGTTTGCTTTACTTTCCTGAAGCCCCCAGCTGTCTTGAGGCCGGCCGAAACCCACTCCGAACAGCAAGCAGTCGAGATTCAGATAACAAAGCTGTTACTTAAATCATACTATGACATTGTGAGGAAGAACATTGAGGACTCAGTACCAAAAGCAATCATGCATTTCCTGGCAAGTACCTTCAATACATCTCTAAATTTTTTTGCACTAACTCAAAACTCATACAAATCCCTGTTGCCGTCTTTAAAGTAACCGAACTCTGAAGATATTGATACCATTTCTATTATCATACTCAGGTTAACCACACGAAACGTGAGCTGCACAATGTGTTCATCAAGAAGCTTTACAGGTGATAGCCTTTGTTTTGTTTAATTGCTTCACATCTGTGTTTTGGATAGTCTCTTATTAGTGGGTAGTTGTATCATGTGGTGCAGGGAGAACTTGTTTGAGGAAATGCTCCAAGAGACAGATGAGATAGCAGTTAAGAGGAAACGCACTCAAGAGACTCTCCATGTTCTTCAGCAAGCTTACAGGGTATGTTCTCAGCCAAACCTGATTGTGTATCTCGTTCCCTTCAGCAAAAAAAAAAAAAAAAATTCATATATTCATGGTTTTGTGTGTTAAACAGACACTAGACGAGTTGCCTTTGGAAGCAGAATCAGTCTGCAATCGTGGTACCGAGACAACAGGTGTGTCAAAACATCTGGACTTACCGACCTCTTCTTCGAAGTATAGCTACACTGCATCTCCGGGTACAGGAAGAAGATCTAGAAGAGCTGGTGATCAACACCAAAACGGATATGGATTCTGACATGATCCCAAATCAACATATCTGACTTTTGATAGACACATTTCATTCATTTAATGGCTCTATAAGGTTTTGGTATTATTAAATTGTGTTGGCAAAATGAATAATTCTTTTATAGAAAATTGGTATACACTGGTTTTGGAGTCTGCATCTGCGTTTTGGCTGTTAAGAGAGTTGTGAAGGGAGTGACAAAAGGGTTGATACAGTTTGTATTTGTTTCAGACTGTAGAAATCCTATACGTTGGGGTATTAGTTAACAACCAATAGACGATTTGCTTACTCTTTAGTTCAGAAAAATTGAAAACACATCAATAATCAAATCTATGATTTTGTGATTAGTTTGATACTTTACTAATAATACCACAAATCAAGTACTCCAAGAAGGCTTTTAGTTTTGATTGATTCCGCTCGGCCAAGTCAGATTCTTTACAGGCTCGAGAATAGCTTCAACTTCAGATAGAGTTTCTTGATCCATCCCCAAACCAACAAGCTCTGTAAATGCTGCAACGTTTTCTTCTACCTGATTAAAACAAAAACACATATCTCATAAATCTAATTCCCACATGTTATATGGAACACTTTGAGGACTTTGAGAGGAAAGTTATGCACCTCTGAGACAGAGCCCATCCCAACCAGAACAGATGAAACCTCCTCGTTTGCTAAGCTGTACTGCAGTGCTAACTTTGTGATCTTCTTACCCCTTGATTTACAATGAGTAACTGCTGCTTTGCACGCAGACTACAAAAAGCAGCAAGGGGTTATCAGCGATTAACTCAAGAGTATTCCCTACTCTCCCAAACCTCAAATCAAGCAAAGATTCCAGAGTCTGTTCAAGCCTCTACTTAGTACCCATCAAAGACCAACAGATATGCTAATTGTACGGTTAGCTAAGCTGACGGTTTCCTAGGCAATGACTGCCCTCTCTATATCACCGTGTTAGTTCCAGTGAGGAATTGTCCGGCTAACAAGTATAGCATTTTAATCTACAGAAAAACAACCTGTCTATGCTACAAGTGACAACGTTCCAACACAAACAATACACTCTTCTTTGGTATTTTTCAATACGAGTGCTACAAATATTGTTAACAAATAAATGCATTCTTTCCAGAAAAAAACCTTGATCTCAGGAGAGGCAGGGTGCCATTCAGGAGGACCTTGTTCCGTAAAAAGACCCATTGCCAATGGAGAAGCAGTTATCACACCCACACCTTTTTTCTTCAAGTATGGTAACATATCAAGCAACGTTGAATCATTTATGCTGTAATGGCAGTATGATAATATCACATCCATCGTCCCTGGAGGCACTCTATCAAGAACATAAGTGAAAATATTAAACGGAAGACCAGTGATACCAATGAAACGTATCTTCCCTTCCTGTTTCAGTTTCTGGAGGGTGGGGATTGTTTCACTCACAATCTGGCAAGCCATGAAACAACAATTAGCAAATGTTGACACAGACAGAATAATAAACAAAGCGATGGAAGAGGTAAAACCTGATCAAGAGACCAGAACTCAATGTCATGGCAATGAAGTATGTCAACATAATCTAGCTGAAGATTCTCCAAGCTCTCGTCGACGCTCTTTCTTACTCTCTCAGCACTGAAGTCAAAACCTTTTCCATATCTTCCACACTTGGTCGCCACAATATAGTCACTTCTAGGTACTTGTAGAGTCTTGAGCGCCTTACCAAGCACTTTCTCAGAAACTGTGCCTCCATAATACCTTCACACATACCTAACGATTAAGCAGCCTCAACACTGTGAACGTTCTCACATGGTCATACACAAGTAGCAAAACTGTATGGAAAGATGATTATAAATGTCTTCAAGTAGAAGAAGTGATTACGGGGAGGTGTCGAAGAAGTTGATGCCATGCCGGAAAGCCTCACGCACGGCGGCGATGCCATCATCTTCGGCGACTTGACTGTAATGACTTCCGAGCGGAGATGCACCAAACCCAACTGCACTAACCTTAAGCCCTGTATTCCCCAGAGGACGAAGCTCCATTGTCAAGAGTCAACGAAGCTTGTAAGAAGACAACTCTTTTATTCAAGACTTTCAGACACATGGTTCTCAACTAACGCAATATACGAGAATACCCTTTTCAGACCAAACATAACTAGAGTTTTTTTTGGCACGTTCTCGGACTTTTGACGCATTAACGTTCTTCTCGCAATGATTGCAAACGTTTGTTTCTTAGTTGCTACAATTCAAGAAAACAAAGGAGACGATATTATTTTTTTCAATCCTGATTCGTAAAAGGAGGATAACGATGATGATGAATGATGATTACAAGAATCTTATTCATTTGTAAAGCTGCTTGAATCTCCGACACGCCTCCAAGATGTTCTCTCTGTGACCAAAGGCGCTAACGCGAACAAACCCTTCACCTCCTGGACCAAACCCACTCCCTGGAGTTGTAACCACATGAGTCTTCTCCAGAATCTCAGCAAACACATCCCACGAGCTTTGGTTTGGGAAGTGAACCCAAACGTAAGGCGCGTTCTTCCCTCCGTACACATCATACCCCAGAGAAGTGAACGTGTCGATGATTATGTTTGTGTTTTCTTTGTAGAACCCAACCACCTTCTGCATCGCCTGCAATGTTTTAAATATAAAGACAAAAAGTATATTATTACTTGTGGGAACTGTGTTAAGTTTTGAAATCTTATCTTTAGCTAAGCTAACCTCTAGTCCTTCTGGTGTTAGGCAAGCAAGAGCACCGGCTTGAGAGATATTAGATGCACCGTTGAAACAAGTGCAGACGATTCGGTTGAAGTCTTTTGCAACAGGGAAGCCGTCTGAATAGAGAAGCTGTTTGGGGATGACAGTCCAACCAAGTCTAACTCCAGTGAAACCGGCGTATTTGCTGAAGGAAGCTGTCTCCATAGCGACCTGTAAAGGACAATGAGTAAGAAGGTTGTTAAGAAAATGGACCTTTTGACACTTGTAATCATTCATTCTATTACCTCCTCTGCTCCAGGGATTTCGAAAATAGAGCGTGGGTTATCATCAGACATGTACATTGCATAAGCTGAATCATACACTATGATTGATCCATTCTTCTTTGCAAACTGTACTAACTGAGTCAGTTGCTCCCTGGTGGCAGCTGCACCGGTAGGGTTATTTGGGGAGCAGAAGAAGATTATGTCCGTCCTGCCAACGGTAGATAAGTCTGGGAAAAAGCCGTTCTCTGGAGTGCATCTCATGTACTGTATGTTTCCATACTTCTGCACATCTGTGTTAAATTGTCCGGTCTGACCCATAATGACACTGGAGTCGACATAAGCCTAAAGAAGATGAGAAAAGCAGAGTTAAAATGTCATACTGAAGCAAACATAGACAAAACTACAGCTGAAGTTTGGGTTCTGATCAGCTCAATTACCGGATATGAAGGATCCTGAACAGCAATAGTAACATTGGAACCAAACATAACCTGCAACAAGTGGAAAAAGGAAACAGATGCTAAGTTCTCCTGATCTTGTATATCAGCTAAGGGTGAACAGTTGGAAGTTAAGCAAACCTGAAGACGTGAGATATCGCATTTGGCACCATCAGATACAAAAATGTCGTCTTCACCTATGCCAAGGCCACTGTAGTATGTTTTCGCAAGAGCAGCTCTCAATGGCTGTTCAAATGTGTGAGATTTAAGGTTTCGTTTGGATAGAAAATTTAAACAAATAAAGCTATAGTTTTTTTTTTCTTCTTCAAATATGAGAGAGGTTTAAATCAATCTTCTCTTGGATTTATTTGGTGTAGTTCAAGACCATCCATATATGATATTAATTAAAGTGACTTGCAAATGCATATAATAACAAAACAATGTATAAGGTGCACTGACCTTTGCACCTTGTTCAGCACCATAACCGCTGTATCCCTCTAGTGTGGACAACTCATGAGCTTTCTGGCAGAGAGAAAGAAAGACAAAATCAATCTCTAATATAGTATAAAAAACTATGCTACCAGACCAATTTTATATTAAGTTTTTGTTGTTAGATGTGGCTCTTGTTATATTGCAGAGAAGTTCTCATCCATCAAACAAAAAAAAAAAAATTAAGAAAATGTACATGTTTTGTCAAGATGGTAAAGTAAATTAAAGGTACATGAAGATACGTTCAGAAGGAGGTACCTTTGCCATAGCAGAAGTGATCACTTCTGGAATAGGCTCGGTCGTGTCGCCTATTCCAAGACTTATAATTTGTGCATCTGGGTGTTTCAGCAAATGTGCAGACCTTCTTCTTGCAATCTGTTTTGCAATATTCCAAGAGAAAAGAGAGCGTCATTTAGAGAGAAAGACAAGAGGATAACTAAACTTATTGCCAAAGGCGACCCAATGGGTATATGGCTTATACATATTTCAGATGAAGAAAGAGTTGTATTCAAAGAAAGCCATTTTCTTTACAGATATTGGCAGAGCATAATGCAAACAAAGTATCAGAAGATCTCTTAAGTGTAAACAAAGAGAGCAAACCTCAGGGAATAAGTAGCCAGCCTGAAGTTTTGACATGTTTGGATTCCGTGACACATTTGTCTTATATTCTACAAACATTTAAAAACAAGTAACAGAGGTCAATAAACCATTAGCAGAATAACTAATCACTAGAGAAAAAAAAACAGCATGAAGTTATATTATTTCAAAAGAGTAAAGAAGAAGAAGTGCTACCGATCTTTTCTTGCGGGGTAGCGACGCATTTGCACGTATTGACCCGTTTTGCCATTGGTAAGCAAGCATTTCGAGTTCTGTATCAAAAAAAAAACAAAAAGAGGGAAAAATCACAAGAGAATAGATAAAAAAAAAAATTTAAAAGTCACCGCTAGCAAATGCACTGTTCAATGTCCAAACAAGAGTGAATCATAATGAAAGTACAATTGGTTTCTTCTAAATCAATCTTCATTTAAACAAGAAAGACCAAGTAAAGAAGTCATCTTTAATCCTCTTTAGAGTGAGAGCAAAGAAACACAAGTTGACTCTCACCTGCGGTTGAAAAGCGAAGGAGCTAAGAACGTGGAGGAAGAAGAAGAGATTATCGCAGAAGTTAGCTGATGATGAGTCGACGCCGATGACGACATTCTCTTCACACTTTGGCTCAGTGAGAAATTAGTTTGGAGATAGAGGCAACGAAACGTGTTTTGGGTTCAGACATATAATAATTAAAAACGAACTAGGGTTCTTCTTCTTCGGTTTTGTTCCCAAGGGACAACAATTCTTTCCATAAAACCGAACCAAACCGAAATATCTCCCGTTCCGGTTCGGTTTATTTATTTATTTATTTTTTTTGCACACCAATTGTTCTTCTTATCTAAACTTTTTTTACAAACGACGACTTTACACTAAGTTTAAATTTTGCTTTCATGAAAACTAGATTTTTGATGATGTTAGAGGCCGATCTACATTATATTTTCAGTGTTGTTAGAGCTGTAGGATGAAGACAAACCTTCCATGGTTTCACTTTTGCGCCTCTTTATTAGTGTTTACTTGGATCATCCATAGTTTTTTTTTCTCTTCTTTCTTGTATGCCTGGTTTATGTTAAAAGGAATCGAGTTTCTATGGTTTGTTTCTGTTAGGCATCATCATTTATAGATTCTGCTGTTTAACCTGCTTCTGTAACTCTGTTTTGATATTCCTGTCGAACAACTAGAATTCAAAACTCTTGTTTAAGTTGTTGTCTTATATGTTCCTTCTTTGCGCCTTTACAGCGAACAAAGCGGTAGAAACCGATGACATGTGGAGGTTGAGTTTGAAGAGAGGGGAGATCTCAAAATAAAATCAAGAAGGAACATATAAGACACAACTTAAACAAGAGATGTTGAGATTGATACTTTTTTCTCCAATCAAAGTATTTCCTTTATACTCTCAATCTAGATTAGTACATGTTACCTGGTTATTTTATATATGCATGAATCGAATTGGGATTTTATTAAACTTGTGACTCTACAGGGTACTGCTACTTCTTCGTCTTCAAATGAAGAGGTTCATGGGCGTTCTCATAGAAAAGTAAAGGAGGATAAGCAGAAACTTAGTAAGAAGCACAAGTCAAAAGAGAAGGAAAGAGAAGAAGAGAACACAAAACATGGTAGGGACTAGGTTTTTTTCTTCCCTAGGTTGTCTTTTACACTGGCAGAGATGTTGTGGTATTATGATGATCAAAATTTCAGTATGCTAATAGTGTTATCGATAAACCATAGATAAAAGTTGCCGCTCATGCCTAACATCGCATTACATTTCGTATTTCTTTCCCAGTTTGCTTCACAGTGTTATATTGGTCGGTACTCAACAACCAATTACTTTTTTGCTTCTACCTTTCGTAATAGATTCGCTTGGTTTCTCTCTAAAGGAGTAAACATTTTTTCCCGCTAGAATTGTTTCAAGGGAATGAAATGTCCTGCAAACACCAACATGGCAAGTGCAAAACGAGGAACAAGTGGAAGATCAGGGCAAAGAGAACACAACGCTCCACACAACATTAGGATAATGTTGATAACTTTTATCAATACGAGTTTATCCTTATCTCAATAATATCTTAGCTTATCACAATAATTATTAGACAAAAAGTGTCCAACATCCGTAGTTGTAAGAGATTCTCAGTAATATATAAATTGGATGGACCACTCCTCTTATCACCAATCTAAACTATCTTCTAAACTATTAAAGCTGAAGTACATTTTGTATTTAGCCCAGACTTTTCCTAAATAATTACCATTGTATACCACTGAACTAAACCATATCAATACAATTAAAACAGCAGCCTTTTTTTTGACATCCCCTTAAACTTTCAAAGTAATTACAAGTGTGCCACTACTATTTAATTTATAATTATATTGATTATTTATTTAAACTAATAACAATATTTCCTAAAACCACTCAACTATAATCTTGCCTAACATTATGTACCCTATTCCTATGTTTGATGCAACACAATATTCACATTTTTCTGTTTACGAAATACACAGTGTTCGAGAATAATGGTCAAAATCAGTATTGTTAAAACCGGACCGGCAAGCGAACCGGAATTCTTTTGGGTCATGGGTCAATGTGGTTCGACCGGGTTCGATCCAGATTTGATTAGACTAAATTGAATTTAATGATATTCTTACAAAGATAAATATTATATCAAATAAAATATTTCAATAACCATAGTATTAAAAAAAAATTAAAAAGTACCAAACTGAAAATGTAATAAAAGTAAAACAATGTAATAGTTCAAATCTGAAATCCATAGAAAAACACATTTAAATTTTATTCTCTAGATTTTTGTCACTCCAAATCTTCATGAGCTTTAAAAAAATTATAGACACATTAGTTAAAAATTTATACTATAAAATAAAATTAAAAATTATACCATGATTGAGACGGCTTTACTTTATTAATCTGAAACCCTATTTTTATTTTAAAAAGAAAATGTTAATTGTTTCATTAATAATTTTTTGGTTTATACAAGAACCATGGTTTAGCCGGTTCGTTGGGTCGTCGGTTCACGGATTTTTAACGGTTCGATAGGGGGTTTTAACCGGTTCAACTATAGGGTTTTATCATTAACCCAAACCGCATTTGTGTCCGGTTCGTGGTTGAAACTGGTCCGATCGCCGGTTCGATTCGGGTTTAATAACACTGGTCAAAATCTAGATTATCTTCTTGGAATATATAGGGCTAATCAAAGGTTTTGGAAACATGAGATACATAGTGTACAAATTTATTTTTTGTTAAAAAATAATAACTTTGAATTTCTTTTACATTAAAAGATCTAAAAATATTGAACAAATAAAATTTGAAATCTTATTCATTTAAAATTAATGAATTAAATAACCAATTTGTTGTTTTTTTAAACAATAAATTTAATTTATATTAACACTAAATTTAAGTATCTAATTAATTATATTTTATTAATTAATATAAAAGAATTAATTCTTATAGATAGAGTACTGAAATATACAGATATATATATATATATATATATATATATATTTAATAAAATAAATATTAGTAGTTAAATATTATTAATATTTAGTGAAACGATAAAATATGTTATTATTAATATTTTTATGAGTATAGTTTTACGGGTTGTTCCAACAAACATTTAAAATATTTATCAAATATAAAATTAACTAAAAACTAAAACACATTTGTAGTTAGGTTTGAACGTTTAAGTATTTGTTAGAATACATACTGGATATTTTGAATTTTGGTATATCACATCCTAAGTTTCATACTGGTAAATTTGTATTACAAATCAGGTTCGGATATAACACAATGGTTTTAGTTTTAATTTGTATCATATCATAAAACTCATAAATTAACCATATATCGTTTCCGGATTCAGATTATATTGGTTCGGTTTGGAAATATTTGAAGTTAAATCTAAAATTTAAAAGCAAAACACAATAAATAATTATTTCTTTTTAAAATAATTATTTAAATTTAAACTTATTTTAGATATTATTTCAAAATAAATATAGAACTGAATATTTGAAGTATATATTTATGTTTCAATATTTATATTTATGATTAATTTGGACATATGGATCAGTTATTCGGATTTTCGGGGTTTTTCTGTTTTTTTGGTTATTCGTTCGTGTTTGAATAATAACACTTTGGATTCGTATATGTTTTATACCTGTTTTATTTTTAGACCATGTAAAAATTAGATTTCTTTTGGTTTGGGTTTGGTTCGAACTTCGGGTTACAAATCTTATGCACATGTCTACTTAAATAAAGAGAAAATGCTTGTGATTATATGAAGTTTTTGTCAAAAAATATCCCGCGCTTTGAAAGCGCGGGTCAAAATCTAGTTTAATACTTAAATTAAACCACTTAAATTTAATTAAACAGTTAACCAAACATACATAAATACTACATTTTAAATAAACCGGACTGCCCAATATAATCAAATCTAAACAGTTATGACACGTATTTGTTAAAATCTAACATTCCAAATTAGGAATAATAATAAGAATATTCTCAATTACAGTGAAACCTCTATAAATTAATAATGTTGGACTACACCAAAACTATAATTTTTTATTAATTTATAGAGATTATTAATTTATCGAGATACTAATTAAACCAAAAACTAAATTTGGGACTAATATTAATTAATAGAGATATTAATCTATCGATTATTAATTTAAAAGGTTATACTGTATATCAACTTTACTATCAAGCAACATCTAACTATAAATTAGGGATACCAATACCTAATAATAGCATGCAATATATCAATGTTTATATATATCTACACAACTTCTCAGTTTTGATTGGGAACAAGAATATATCGTTTGACGACTTCGAAGATATTTAGAGATAAAGTTTGTTGTTATAAAAGACTAAAAGTAAAACAAAATTAGTTTTTTTTTAATAATAAAATACTACGTTGTTTGTTTTTCTGGAAAGAAAATCAACATACACTTAATGGGCTTTCATTCTTATTCATATCTATATTATAAAACTGAATATTAAAATTGAAATATAAATTAAATTTGTTTGAAAATATCGATAACAATTTTTAAAAAGATGTTTATTTGAAAATTTGGATAATAGTTTTTTTTAAAATAGGTTTGTCTGAAAATTTGAATAAAATTTTAAAAAAGATTTGTTTGGAAATATGAATAGTAGTATAAAAATATATAATGTTGTTTGAAAACATAGATTGCAGTATATTAAGGAAATAATGAATTTATATTATTAAGAAAAATTGAAAATCTATTATATCATGAGAAACTATATATCTGGGTCAACTTTAAAATATATTAAAATGAGTTAATTTAATTATCTAAAAATATAATTGTTTAAAATAATCATCAAACAAAACTTAAACTTTATATATATACATATTTCATCTAACTATTAAAGCTGAAGTACATTTTATACTTAGCCCAGACTTTTCCTAAATAATTACCATTGTATGCCACTGAACTAAACCATATTAATACTTAAATTAAACCACTTAAATTTAATTAAACAGTTAACCAAACATACATAAATACTACATTTCAAATAAACCGGACTGCTCAATATAATCAAATCTAAACAGTTATGACACGTATTTGTTAAAATCTAACATTCCAAATTAGAAATAATAATAAGAATATTCTCAATTATATCAACTTTACTATCAAGCAACATCTAACTATAAATTAGGGATACTAATACCTAATAATAGCATCAATATATCAATATTTATATATATCTACACAACTTCTCAGTTTTGATTAGGAACAAGAATATATCGTTTGACGACTTCGGAGATATTTAGAGATAAAGTTTGTTGTTATAAAAGACTAAAAGTAAAACAAAATTAGTTTTTTTTGTTAATAAGCAAAGACCACGTTGTTTGTTTTTTTGGAAAGAAAATCAACATACACTTAATGGGCTTTCATTCTTATTCATATCTATATTATTAAAATTGAATATTAAAATTGAAATATAAATTAAATTTGTTTGAAAATATTGATAACAATTTTAAAAGATGTTTATTTGAAAATTTGGATAATAGTTTTTTAAAAATAGGTTTGTCTGAAAATATGAATAATTTTTTTAAAAAAAAAATTGTTTGGAAATATGAATAGCAGTATAAAAAGATATAATGTTGTGTGAAAACATAGATAGCAGTATATTAAGGAAATAATGAATTTATGTTATTAAGAAAAATTGAAAATCTATTATATCATGAAAAACTATATATCTGGGTCAACTTTAAAATATATTAAAATGAGTTAATTTAATTATCTAAAAATATAATTTGTTTAAAATAATCATCAAACAAAACTTAAACTTTATATATATATATATATATACACATTTCAAATCAAAATAATAATTTAAAGTTTATTTATATCAAAAATTGATTCAAAAAATATATATATATATATATATATATATATATATTCAAACATTTATTTTTACTAAAATATTTTCCAATAACCATTATTAAAAAATGTTTCCAATTAGTTAAAAAATATACTCATGCGGAGGGAGTATATGTTTTATTTTCCTTATTCAATTCAAAATATAGATATATATAATTATTTATATGATACTAAAATACTATTAATTATATGTTTGCTATGTTTTTAAAGAAAAAAAAATAGATTGTGAAACTAGGGGTGGGCGTTCGGGTACCCGTTCGGGTTCGGTTTGGGTCTGTATGGATTTCGAATTTCCGGGGTCAAAGATTTCAGTCACATTCGAATATTTCTAAATTTTGGTTCGGATTCAATTCGGATCTTTGCGGGTTGCTCGGGTTCAGATAACCCATTCGAATTATTTTTAAAATTCATTAATACTTTAAATTTTTCAAAATATATAAACAAAATAATATATTACATATAAATTTGAATAACATATATCAAAATGCCTGAACTTAGCATATAAATTGGTTTGATTTAAATATGTGGATAGAGAATCAATAATTATTTTAATTATTTTTGGTGTTTTAAATATACTTTAACTATTTTAGATATTACATTTGACTATTTATATATATTTTCAATTATTTAAACCAAATTAAAAGTACCATATATATTCTGGATGTTTTTATATACATCAAATGTAAAAAAAAAATATAAGTATATAAATTTATTTTGAATACATTTGGGTATCCGAAATACTTCGGTTCGATGAATTTAGTTTCAGTTCTCTAAATACTAAAATTTTGAAATTAAATCAATTTCGGTTTGGGTTTAATATTTCTTTTTGGATCGAGATCGGTTCGATTTTTTGGATTTTGGTTTTTTGCCCAACTCTAATATTGACATGAAAAAAATATTTATAAGAATATATATCCGCACGGGCGTGCGGATCAAAATCTAGTCTATCTTATTAAAGCTGAAGTACAATTTCGGTGTGTTTGGATACTTGAATAGGAGGATTAAAAAAAATTGGAGTGTTTGGAAACTTGAATAGTAGTCTTAATGTGTTTGGATACATAAATAGTAGTATCTATTAATTGTGTTTCCATATTTCACTTAGTTTAACAATTTAATTAATTATATTACCTTAATAATAAATTACATCATTAATTATATTTACCATAGTAATAATACTGCATATTTTTGTTATTAATTAATCAATATTAACTTTGTGCCAATTATAAAATCAAAAATGTTAAATAATAAGGTTTTACATATGATTAAACGTTTGGTTTAATTTATTTTAGTAAAATATTTTTATTTTAGTTTCAATCGGTGGAAAATTACGTACCCAAAAACATAGTTCAAAGATATGTTTTGTGAATAAAATAATAACTTAAATCAAAATAATTGCCACTTAATTTTTCACTCCATATAATTATTTTACTTGATAAAAAAACTCTTTCTATTTCACTTAATTTAGCTAAACACATAGAAAGTGTTTTTTTATTAATTTATAAAATCAGTTAGACATGAACATTATCTATCCATTAGGTAGATGTTGTTCCTTTCGGGTATCATCTACTCTATTAAAATAGAGTCCTAAATTTATCTACCATTGAAGTTGTCATTTAATTTTTAGGCTGTTTCAAGTTTGTTAGGATGTTGCATAAATTATGGACCATATCAAATTAGTTACAATTAATTATATTATATGCTACAATTAAATTAAAACCAGACTACTTAAATTAAACCAACAATGTACTCTAATATAAGTAAATCAAACGACTTATGTTCTATTAAACCAATCTTTCTGGGATTTTTAAATTAATCATGAAAAAAAGTGCATGAGGAAGGGCCACTAATGCTAATAAAAACGAGAATTATGGTTTGAGTTATGCACATTTGATTGGAGCTAGATTGAACACGTGGTTTTGTGCATTCTGATATCGACCTAATCTTTGCGTATATATATATATATATTATTTTGTTTATAAAACATATATATACATAGAGATGAATATAGAATATCCATTCGAGTTTGGTTCGGATCTATTCGAGTTTCACATTTTTGGATGAAAGATTTCAGCCTCATCAGAGTAATTATAAATTTCGGCTCTCGATCTTTGCGGATTCGTAAAACCTATTTAAATTATTTTGAAATTTTAAAATTTAAATATTTTAAAAAAATTTCTCAAAATCTAAGAAAATAATATATAACAAATAAATTTAAATAATGTATGCCAAATTACCTAACCTTAACACAACAATTAGTTTAGATTGAATATTTGGATGAAAAATTAATAGATATTCTAAATACTTTTGGTATTTTTTACCTATTTTATATATTTAATTTTGACTATTTTTTATCAAGTATTTTGGACAATTTCATAATATATTATATATTTAAAATATTTTTTGGATATAATTCTGAAAATAATTAATATATTTAAGTATTAAAATCTGATTCTGATCGATTCGGATATTCGAGATATTTCGGTTCAGACCGGAGTTTGATTCTAATTTTATACCAAGTTTGAATCTTTAACCAGTTTTGGTTCAGATTCGTGATTATTTTTGTGGACCGGATTCGTTTTGATTTATCGGATTCGGGTTTTCTGCCAAGCCTCTATATTTCATTGAATAGATTTGTGGTTTGCCTTTGGTAGCATTTATTTGATTTAACTCCCAGTCATATTAAGATCATTCATAACAAAAAAAAAACTACGAGGTTATAAATTTCAAAGAATATATCATTTTTAATGGGAAAATTTAAACATCTCCTCCTTTCTCGAGAATTTTTCATATTTTTAATTTTTTTAGCTTTTTAGTATAAATATAAATCACTTTTACAGTTTAACAGAGAATTTTTTTTTTCAAAAACTTAATGTAAATATATTTACCTTCTTCAAATTAGAATCTGTATATTCGAACTAATTAATGTACACATAATTTATCTTCACATGCTATTATACACACAAATTATCTTCAATTGTTTTTCAATGATTACAACATAAGTAATAAAATCAGATATGATTGCTCCTACATTAGTAACACAGGTCCAAGCAACAAAACATTTAATTAACATTCATAATAATTTAATTTACCGGTTTTATAAATCAAACAACAAAAAAACATAATCCGCGTTTTAACGCGGGTCAGAATCTAGTTTTTTTTTGAAACCAAGTCCCGTTTGAATATTATAAACTTATGTGTGGATTCTGAGTTGGGTCATTCTGGATTTGGTTCTGATGTATCTAAAAATATCTAAATAACCAATATATCTAAAAAAGGTCCGGATATTTGTAACAAAAATAGCCATATAACTTGATTCGGTCTAGGTCTTTTGAATATCATTAGTTATATTATGATACATCTAAAATATATAACACTAATTATGAAAAATAAATATCTATGTATAAAAAACTCTTTCTATTTCATTTAATTTAGCCAAACACATAAAAGATTTTTTTTATTAATTTATAAAATCAATTAGAGATGAACATTATATGTCCATTTAGGTACATGTTGTTTCTTTCGGGTATTTTTTTTTGTTTAAAACCAAGTCCCGCTTGAATATTATAAACTTATGTGTGAATTTTGAGTTGGATCATTCTAGATCTGAATGAATTCGGTTCTCATGTATAGGAACCTAAAAATATATAAATAATCAATGTATCTAAAATAGGTTCAGATATTTGTAACAAAAATGACCATATAACCTGATTCGGTCCAGATCTTTTGAAAATTGTTAGTTATATTATGATACATCTAAAATATATAACGCTAATTATGAAAAATAAATATCGATGTATAAAAATATATTTAAGGGGCCAATTTAACAAAATATTAGTTAGTTCAATTGAAATAAATATATTAAAAGAATTTATATGAACTGAAAAAAATCAATATAAAAGTACTGATACATTTGGATTCAAAATCATTTCTTTTAACAACAAACTATGATTTGTATACAAATTTAAATTACAATGTAAATATTTAATTAATATAGAATATGTCACATTTATTGTTCAGTTGCGTTCTAAAATCATTTATTTTAACAACAAGCCAAATAAATGTGTTGATTGGAGAAGGAATAAAACAAAGCTAGAGAAACACATAGTTTACGAGAGACACTCTATGTGTCGAATTTATTATAAAGAAAGTTTTACTAAGATAAATACATTCAATAATTACAAACAAATAATATATTTCATAAAAGTGAAAAATAATACCCGCGCTTTCGAAGCGCGGATCAAAATCTAGTTAATTTTAAGTGTGAAGTCTATCTATCTTAACATGGTATAAGAGCCCGATCCAAATAATCCAAACCGATCCACATCGATCTGGTCCAATGTTGGCCCATAGATCCTTGTCCGAGCATTCCAAAATTGACGCTCAAAAATTCATCATTTCAAAGGAGTGTATTAGACACAAAGTGTCCAAAGTGTCTCACATCGGTAGTTGTAAGAGATCCCATCTAGCTTGACACAAGAAACGTGAAGAGAATCGAGAAACGATTTGAGACGGAGAAACACTCATCGATTCAGAATCTCAAAGGTGGAATAGCACGAATCTGAGCTAAAATCGAGCTGAAATCAAGGTGAAATCGAGGTAAAAGATGAAAAGAAAAGTGAATTTTTCGATCGAGAAAATGCTGAAGAGAAAGTCAGTTAGATCTCTGGTACCATATTAAACTCTTTCTCATTAAGCTTAAAGTGTATCTGTACAGTCATCGCATATATATAGTATCCCGTATTATGTACACGTATACAAAGCTATATACAGTATAACTACTACTCTAATAGAGGTATGCATGGTGTTATATCATGAAACAATGAAGAATCAACCATTCAAAAGCTCAATATAGCAAATGCTTTTTTTTTATTCAAACGAGTCAATACATGATGATATGATGCCCTGTACTTTTTTTTTGAATAGACAGCTCTCTTAAATCTTGCTTCCTGCTAGAAATCGGCTATAGAAATCCAACGCCTCTCGCGGTTTGTACTCAGGAACTGTATGTCCTGCACCCTGAAATTACAAACGTACACAAGGATAAAAATAAGAATATAGAACAAATCATTTAATTTTCCAATTTGAGTAGAGAATTGGATTCAATGCCTTGATGGTTAAAAATGTGAGATCGTTTGCATATCTCTGGGTATACCTGCAAGAAAATATGCATGAACTTTTGAAAACATTAATTTAGAGCTCCAGAAAAGATTACTAAAAGATTACCCCGCGACTTGGTCATTTGATATCCATGCCCTCCATTCATCAATCACCTTGTATCCAAGAGAGCGTGTCCAAGCTTCAGAGCCAGTAAATGGAACACACAGATCGAGATCACCGCTTCAAATGATCAAAACTTAGATTCATTATTTTTCGAAACTAAAGGCTTTCATGAGAGTCATTGTTATAAATTTTCATTTGAAGTACCTGTAAATGAGTGCTCTATATCCACTTAGAGTGAGGTTTCTATGGAAACTGATCATACTCCCTGCATCGTGATGGAACGATAGCTTACTTGTGCAGAGTGCCCATCTTCCTATCTCGCTCTCCTGTAAAAAATTCCAGCACATCAGTAATCAGTGGTCCGGTTTTTTGTTTTTTTTTGTTTTTAATATATAAAAATATATCAGCAGGATCAAAACAAGAGTTTGAGACCTCTTTAGCATGAATAGCTTTCCTGGTCGCTGGATCGTTTAGCCAAGCTGTTGCAATTCTATCATCCTGCAAATATAAAACGTAGACTACTGTTTCATCTTATTCTGTGATTGGTATGAGAGAGAGGCACTATCTTTTTTTCTTGTTTCTTACGATGCAAGGAACAGAGACGTCAGCAAGGAGTTGAGACCAGCTAGGAACAATTCCTGGAAGAATAGGCGCACGAACAGGCCACGCTCGACCAAACATTCTTTTTCTTACAGCCAAAGGTTTCTCGGTTTTGCCTGCCTGTAGAAGACTTGAAGGCAGCGATTTTATGTCAAATGCGGATAGCGATGTTCCATGGTAACATGGCTCAAGAATGTTGTATATGTTCAACCTGTCAATATCCTGAAAAAATATATACACATATGAAACTTTATATGATCACACTATATTAGTCTTTAAATTAACATCTTGGAGAACCATTATATATTTACCATTGAAACTTTAGCCATCTGTTCTTCGCAATCAGGGCTAAAATTGTCATAGAAATTTCCATTGCAAACTTTTGTAACGTTCTGCGGGTTTTCTCGTTAGGTGTTTAGATATGTTAACCAGAAAAGAAGTGGAGAACAAGTAAGAATCCATTAAACAAACCTCAAAGAGCTGATCAGAGATTAGTCCCATCCCGTGTGCAAACGGGACAAGAGCGTTTCCGTCATACATGGAATCTGCAACTCCATTTCCAACCAAATATCCCTGTACCAAAGCAAGAGTACAGATCACATCCAATCCTTGTACGAAAACCAAACGACAATTCGTGAAACTGAATCTTGACTCTTCTCATATCGCTACCTTTAAATTAAGAGCCGGCTTTAACCCTTCTTTGTTCCCTGAAACATAAGCAAAACAACATGGAGGAAAAAAGCTCAGGAAGATATATGGTCGTTATGTTTATTTATGAAAGGGGAAGGTAATTTACCTTTGACAACTTCTGAAGCCAGAGTTGGGACGTAAACTCCAGCATAAGATTCTCCAGAGATGTAAAACGGATTCGACTGAAACTCGGAAAACATCTCGAACCACTAGTTGAGTAACATTGGAAAGAAGCGTTTAGTGATCTGAATAACACCCAAACTTATGCGGGCGTATTCAGTCTAGAGGTTGAAGTGATCTTTTATTAATCAGTTTTTAGATGATTGTATATAAATAAGAGAGTTAAATATTTAAATATGATTTCATATATCACTGTCGAATCTCAACAAAAACTATGATAATTTCAATAGTAATAGATTTTGAAGTATTTTATGAAATATCAAATTTAATAACAATAGATTTTAAATGAGTTTGTACATTTCATGTTTGAGTCATTTTATTACAAATCAACTCAAAATTTGATTATTCAAAGAGATACATTTATATCTAACAATTTATAATTTCTGTAAGAACTCTTTTGTTACTTTTATTACTGGAAGGAGTATTTGAAAATCGTTTGTTCTTCTAAATTTATTTGTTAAATTCCATTAGTTGTTAGAGTTTTCATGGTAATGCCTACCAAAAAAGAAAGAGTTTTCATGGTAATTTCAGGGAAAATATTCATTCAAGCTCTCATTTTGATAGCATAAATTAAAATCTTATAAAGCTTTACACTTAGAAAAGTATATAGCTTTTTCTTTTTCAAACAAAAAAAAACAGAACATATATTTAACAAGGAGCTCTTTAAAAATTAAATTAAATACAGTATATTGTTTATGAGTTCATCGGAATTAAGTTTTATCTTTGAATGTAAACATTTGTTTGGTTTTTTTTTGTCTGGTTAATTATGACATTTGTTTGGTTTACCTTGAGAAGAAACGCGTGAGAGTCAACCGCGGTTTTCATATCACCGGTTATGTAGTCAGATTCGTTCTTTGAGTAAGAGAAACCCACACCAACAGGTGAATCAAGGTATATCATGTTAGACACCTGATAATGAAAACAAATCGTACATGAAAAACATTATTTACAACTAGGTAAAAGAAATAGCAAATATTGATACGATTTATAGACTTCGAAAATTTACCTTTGACCAACTGTAAGGATTAAGATGCAGGAGTGGGAGACTATAATTTGTCTTTGCTGGTTCGAAATTGAAAGGACCATGCTCGTACACAAATCCATCCATGCTTGAGCAGCCTGGACCACCATTGAGCCAGAGTACAACCGGATCTTTCAAAGGATTCATCTCTGATTCAACAAAGTAATACCACAGATTCTTCCCATGCTCCTTATCAATTGTGATGTACCTTTAGAATCAAAACCAAAGAATAATAAATAAAAAAAAAACAAAGAATAACATAGACCCTCGAAAATGCAAAAAGATAGAACATGATCTAAAGTACAAAATTGAAAAATAAACGAGAACTCAATTTTGGCCATTGTACAAAATTCAGCTTGAAAGAAAGAAAACAGAGAACTCAATTTTTACCCAGAGTAGTGTTTTGAAGGAAAAGTGCCACTGAAACCAGGAAGTTTGGTGATAAGAGCAGATTCAGGAGCTGATTCTGTTGTTATTACAAACACTAAAAGTAATGCCACAAAGGCAAGAAATTTCAGTAAGGAGCTCATTGGGATCAACAACATAAACTCAGGACAAAGAGATTTTCACAGTGTAATAGTAAGAATTGTGGTATTGCTTTATATAGAACAACAAGATAGGAAAAACACTTGAGAATATTCGGGTTAAGTTAGGAAATAATTTAGCAAGAGTTATTGGTGAATAAAAGGAGACAAAAGAGATGATGTGGAGAAAAACTGATTATAAGAAGAAATTGTGGAACATAGGATGGGATAAGTAAATATGTGATTCTGCAAGCTACAGTTACCTTAAAAGGCACGATCTGATATTTGAGCATCTCAATAAATAATATGCCTGTATACACATGTATGTATCTATCTATCTAGTGATGTGAGGCTGTGAGCTTTGCGTATTTGTTGAGTTGCGTAAGCAAATTGAGTGGAAGCAGAGAAGCGGGAGTTGACTTGGGGACCGCCTACGTAATAAATCCACAAGTTACAGGCGGTTACTTCAAGTGACGACTGGGTAACCGAACAGTGACATGTGGCAAGAATTCAGGATTTTTTTTTACTACCGTTTTCTTCAACAATGAATTAACTTGCAGGTTCCTATTATTAAATCCTGTAAAGAAGGCTAAAAGCGAAGACAAAACTTTCTAACTTTTAGTTTTACCAAAAGAAAAAAAAAACTTTCTAATTTTTTTTCTTCCATTTGATTTTTTATTACTTTAAAATGAAATACAAGTTCGAATACAGAAACTAGTTACTTAAAATGAAGATATCCCCAAAAACTAAATTCCAAAGAAAAAAAAAAAACTAAAACCCACATTTTACAACGGCGCAAAACGAAAACCCACACCAAACAAAAAAAAAATCGCAACTAAATCCTAAATTTAAAAAGAATTCACGATTTTAAAGGAAAAGAGATATTTTGTATATCAATAAACCAAACGAATATCCAACAAGAAGAAAGCCACCTAACTAGATTGACAACCCATTCAAAGGACAGAAAAAACAGGCTGCCACAAGAACTAGCAATACTAAAAGAAGCCACTGTAATGTTTCAAGATCAAACCTTTTCACCGAGAAAAACCAATGATAATTCTTTTGCAAAAAAGAAAAACCAATGATAATAATTTTAACATTTTACCAAAAAAAAACCCAATGATAACCCAGGATCTTTGAGACAACGCATCATTGTAGAAAAAGGGTCAAGACACCAACAAATTCCAATCAAAACCAGAACCAGTTGGAGAAGCCACCGCAGAATAAAGACCATCCGAAGAGACAAAGCAAGATGAGTTCTTTTTGTTGAGTTTTATACTTTTTTTCTAAAAAGTGTTCTTTTATATTTATTATTTGCTGTATTTTTTTTCAAAACAAAAAATCATTCTATTACTCAAACAAAAAGTGAGGGAAAATCGCATAAAAAACTCTCAAAGTGTCACTCACTAGCACTTTGAACCTTGAAGTTTTTTCACTAACACTTTTAACCTTCAAAGTGATATTTGTATCATAAAAAACCTCCAAAGAAAAAAATTGACCGGTTCAGCAGGTAATTTTTCAAAAATAATTATTTAATTAATAAAATAAACAAAATAAATAAATAAAAATCCATAAATAAATAAAAATCGAAAATTTTAATAAAACTTTTTAAAAATTAAAAAAAAAAAAAAATTAAAATTTTAGAAAATAAACAAATATATTAAAAATTAATAATAAATAAGATTAAATTTAAATAGAGAATAACTAAATAAAAAGTTCACAATTTTTTAAAAAAATGGAAAATATAAAATTCAAAATTCAAAATTTACAAGTGACGATGATGGTTTCTCACATAACCATTAACAATGAGGATAATTGCCATATCTCCAATGATAGTTTCCAACATCATCTTAAAAATGACAAAAAAACTTTTTCAAACTTTTGAATTTTCATTTTTTTGAAATATATGAATTTTTTTATTTTCTGTTTTTAGTTTGATCTGATTTATTTTTGAATTTTAATTTTCTAAATAATAATTAATTTCGGAAAATTTTCTAACTTTTTTGATTCTTATGTAATTATATATTAATTAATAAAAATCAGAAAATTAGAAAAAAATCAGAAAATTAATTAAAATTTAGAAAATTAAAATTCAAAACTAAATGAGATCAAATTACAAAAACAGAAAAATAAAAAATTCATATATTTCAAAAAAATGAAAATTCAAAAGTTTGAAAAAGTTTTTTTTTGTCATTTTCAAGATGTTGTTGGAAACTATCGTTGGAGATATGACAATTATCGTCATTGTTAATGGTTATGTGAGAAACCATCATCGTCACTAGTGAATTTTGAATTTTATATTTTCCATTTTTTAAAAAAAATTGTGAACTTTTTATTTAGTTCTTCTCTATTTAAATTTAGGGGAGTGTATTCAATTTAACATTTGATGTGATTTGATTTTTAATGGAGTTTTAGATGATTTTAATAAATTGCAGAGATTTAGGTGATTTTTGTTAAACTACTCTAGAATATCACCTAAAACCATAGGATTTGAGTTTTAATTTTTTAACTAAGGAACTCCATCCAAACACCCTAAAATCACCTCAAAACTTTAAAACTCCACAACTTAAAATATTTACAATAACAGTGGGTTTCGAAATACTTTACGAAATGTCAAGTTCAATAATAGTGGATTTTAAATGATTTTTTAAAATTCATGTTTGAATAACAGTGGATTTGTCATTTTAATACAAATCACTTAAAACTCTCGGTTGAATACACCCCCCTTAATCTTATTTATTATTATTTTTTTAGCTATTTTTTATTAATATTTTAGAAAATAATTAAATTTTTAATATATTTATTTAATTTTCTAAAATTTTAATTTATTTTTTTGATTTTTTTTATTTTTGTAAATTTTATTAGAATTTTGATTTTTATTTATTTTGGATTTTTATTTATTTATTTTGTTTATTTTATTAATTAAATAATTATTTTTGAAAAATTACCTGCTGAACCAGTCAATTTTTTTATTTGGAGGTTTTTTATGATACAAATGTCATTTTGAAGGTTAAAAGTGTTAGTGAAAAAACTTCAAGGTTTAAAGTGATAGTAAGTGACACTTTGAGGGTTTTAAGCGATTTTCTCCAAAAAGTGATATAGATATCTAGATCAGAATATTATGAAAAGGTCGCATAGTTCTAGGGAAAAGGGTGAATTTCAACCCCGACAATCCGTGTCGTGTGTTTTCATACCCAAACAAAGAAGCAGTGCATATACATACCCAAACTAAGATATTTTTAAAATTTCCAACCCGAACTTAGTTCCGTAACGTGAAATCCGACATTGACTAACGTTTCGTTAATTCACCGTTAAACCATGCTTAGTCAGATAATATGTGGCATATTGATTTAATCAAAGACAAAACAAAACGACGTCGTTTGACTCATTAATCAAAACGACGTCGTATTCAATTGGGGGAAAATCAAAATTAAAAACCCTAATTCCCTTTGTTCTTCTTCTTCGACTCACGACTCTCACCTCTCTCTCTCAGACCTGAACTCGAACCAGAAGCTCTCGTCGAACGCTTGTATTAGTGAAGTGGAAAGAAACTTTCGAAAGTAAATGCAAAGGCGTTAGCGACTTGGAAAAGAGGTAAAGCTTTCAATTTTATTGAAGATACAGCTTTTGATTTGTATCGATTTTAATCAAACCGAGTTTGATTTTCCAGTGTATTAAAGTTGAAATTTCCTCCTCTCATTTACAGAATGTTCGAGATTGTGACGTTTAATATTAGTTGCGGTGGATATTGGGTGAAGAAAAGAACCGGTGATGTTGGGTATATCGGTGGAGATGTGAAAACAATTGAGTGCAAACCGACAGAGTTGTTCACATTGTTATCAGATGAGTTTGGGGAGGGATTATATATCAACAAGTTGTGGTACACGCTTCCTTTTGAGGATCACAAGGATAGAAAGAAACTGAGCTATGTTAGAGATGATGCTTTTAAAGAGATGTGTGAAGCTGGTGAGTGGAAAGGAGTTGTTAATTTGTTCCTAGTGAACACAGTCGATCATCCTGAAGATCAGTTTCAGGAACCTTGCGAAGAAGAGATCAGAGTAGAAAGAAATGTTGCTGGCTTTGTGGATGAAGATGAAGATTTCGACTATCATAACACACCTCCCAATTCTGATGGCGAGGAAGAAGTAGAGCCTTTGTTGAGATTCAAACCAGGCAGTGGTCACCTAGAGCTAAAGCAAGTGTTCGACACCATTGAAGATTTCAAAGATGCATTGGTTGAGTATGCATTGAAGGGAGGGTGGAACATTAAGTTGAACAAATGGGGGGGGCATTAAATCTGGGGCTGTGTGTGGGACTGAAGACAACTGCCCATGGAGAATCTATTGCTCTTATGAAGAGAGATATGGAAAGTGGATGGTGAAGACATATGAAGCTGACCACAAATGCCAAAAGGATGGGTATAGTAAGATATTAAAGTCGGGTGTGATCATGAAGATCTTCATGGACGAGATTAGGAATGATATCGATTTGAAGCCTAAGTATATTCAAGAGCAGATTGAGCAAAGGTTCAACTTGATAACCACAATTGACAAGTGTAAGAATGCGAAGAAGATGGCAAAAATCATCATCAACCGTGACCATGAAGAGCAGTTTAGTAGGCTAAAAGACTACCGACTTGCGATTCTGGCGTAAGTGAAGTTTTTATAATAATTGTAGTTTTTTTTTTAATTATTGTCTCTGTTTTTAATAAATTAACTAACATTTTCATTTCTCTTTTGTAGTACCAATCCAGGATCAACTGTCGTGCTAGACACGGTCTTAAATGATGATGGAGCTGAAGTGTTTCAAAGATTCTATGTGTGTTTTGAAACCATCAAAAGCTGTGGACTATGTGGTGTCGGCCTATATTTGGATTGGATGGATGCTTCCTCAAATGCACACTGAAAGGTCAACTCTTGGCTGCTGTAGGAAGAGATGCAAATAATGGAATGTACCCAATTGCTTGGGCTGTTGTTGATGTGGAGAACGAGGATAACTGGACTTGGTTCCTACAGAAGCTGCAGTTTGATTTTAACCTACAAGGAGGTCAAAATTTCACCATAATATCTGATAGACAAAAGGTATCACTTGATTTTGTTGAGTCAAAGTTTATTAGTTTATTTACATTCATTCTGATTTTAGTTATTTAAATCATCCAGGGGCTGTTGAATGCTGTTGAGAGGATTTTACCACATGTTGAACACAGGATGTATGCTCGCCATATATATGGCAATCTGAAGAAACTCTTCCCGCGCCAAGCCGAGATGAAGACTCTGTTTTGGAGAGTAGCTGAGAGCACCACAGTTCGTGAGTATGAAGCTAGTATTGCGGCGGTCCAAAGGTATGATATGCGTGTCTATGAAGCCATGATGGAGAAAAATCCCAAGAATTGCAGTCTCGCTTTCTGCTCTCCGATGTCTTCTTGTTTGGATGTACACAACAACATCTCAGAGTCATTCAACAACGCCATTGATCCTGCTAGATACATGCCGATGGTTGAGATGCTTGAAACTATTAGAAGAACAACAATGGTCCGTATTGATCTGAGAAAGAGGATTGCAGCTGACAATGATAGGAGGTTCCCTTCTAGAATCACAAAGATCATAGAGGCTGAGCAGAGAAAGCTGAAGTATTGTAAGATGATCCCCGGTGGTGATGGTAGATGTGAGGTGAAAGAGGCGAGCATATCTTACAGCGTGAATATGAGGCAGCGGACATGTGCATGCCGTAAATGGGAACTAGGTGGTATTCCTTGTCGCCATGCATTACGTGTGATCACAGAGAAGAAGCTGAATTATGAAGATTACATTTCTAGTTGGTACCTCAACACAAGGCAGCAACAAATTTATAGTGATTCAATTAGGCCGGTGAATGGAATGCGTTTTTGGGAACAAACCGGTACCATTGTTATTCCACCTCCTAGCTTGGAAGAAGAACTCGAGAACATGAAAGGAAGGAAGCCAAAACCAAAGAGGAAGAAAGGTAAAAACGAGTCACCAACAAAGAAGAAGGTCAACCGAAGTGGTAGAGTGATGCATTGTAGTCGATGTGGCGGTGAAAATCACAATATTACGAAGTGCCCACGTCCAGGAGTGCCAAAGAAGAGACCACCCCCAAGAAAGAAGACAAGAACGATGGCAGAAAATGAGCAAGACTTCATGAATTGTGATGACTTTGCTGGACCAAGTCAGCCAACACAAGAATAAATGAAAGATGAAGGTACACAACTCTCTCTTCTCTTCAGCTGTGTTTTGATGGTTTTGCTGTGTTTTGATGGTCGTTTGGATCTGTTTTGATGCTTTTCTGTCTGTCTATTTTTGCTAGAAGCATGAACCATGAAGGCGGTTTTTGATGGATCATGAAGGCTGTTGCGGATTTATCTATTTTGTTGTTATGTTGCTTTTGTTAAGACTTATGTATTGACTCTTTTTTCCTTTTTATCTTGATTTGTAATGACTAATAGTCTTGTTTCAAGCATGGTTTTTATGATTTTTAGTGATTCAAAATGAAAAAAAATCAGACTCTTTTAGTGATTAAAAATGAAAAATAACAGTCTTTTAGTGATTCAAAATGAAAAAAAAAACAGAAGCTTTTAGTGATTAAAAATGAAGAAAACAGAGTCTTGTATTGATTCAAAATGAAAAAAAAAACAGTCTTTTAATGATTCAAAGCATACATAAGCTTGATAAGATCATCATCATCATCGTTCATACAACATCATCGTTCACACAGCATTACACAAGGCAGTTTCACTACACTAAACCATACATAAGCTTGATAAGAGCTTTACTACATCATCAATACATGAACTTGAAGAACAAAATCATGACCAAAGCAAACACTACTATGTTCTTCAAGCTTCGGAGTTGCATTTTACACTCTCGAATTTCTTTCTCAACAACCGCTTCACAAACCCGAGTCTCCATTGTCAATGTTTCAATCTCAGCTTCACAAGTGTTCACTCCCTTTTGCAAAGTGATTGAAGCTCCTTCAATGTTATCCATTTTCTCAATCAAGTCTTCAAGCTCTTCATACATACATACATCAGTCCACTTAAAAGTATGATACCAATCCTGTAACATAACAATATTGAAACTCATTTCCGAAAGGAAAGCATCAAACAATCTACATATATATATCGACACTTACCCCATCTCTAGCAAAAGGACAAGCATGAAACAGTCTACCCGGATTTTTCACAGTTTTTGATGTTTTCATTGATACAGCTTCTCCACAACGACATATCTTAGGAATTCCTCTTCCTTGTTCACCCATTTTCGCCACTGTAACATTCATCAATTTGATTCAAATACATTGATTCATCATCTATAACCTAACTAAGCAAGTTCTTCTTGAATAACAAAAGCTATGGAAGCTTACCTCGACGAGAGCTTTCGGTTCTTCAAGTTGTTGTCTCTGGTTCGAGTTCGGGTCTAAGAGAGAGAGAGAGGTGAGAGTCGTGAGTCGAAGAAGAAGAACAAAGGGGATTAGGGTTTTTAATTTTGATTTTCCCCCAATTGAATACGACGTCGTTTTGATTAATGAGTCAAACGACGTCGTTTTGTTTTGTCTTTGATTAAATCAATATGCTACATATTATCTGACTAAGCAGGGTTTAACGGTGAATTAACAAAACGTTAGTCAATGTCGGATTTCACATTACGAAACTAAGTTCGGGTTGGAAATTTTAAAAATATCTTAGTTTGGGTATGTATATGCACTGCTTCTTTGTTTGGGTATGAAAACACACGACACGGATTGTCGGGGTTGAAATTCACCCTTTTCCCCATAGTTCTAACTGAAGAATCAGCATTCACATTTTGTCTATGAGTTATCTAATTATATATATAAAAAAATGTTCTATTCTTCACAGCCCTCTATGTCATCGCCAGCCTGGAAAGTCGAGCGTTCTCCAGCCGACACACGTCCAAACGCAAGAAGTCTTGCCGTTTCATTTAATCGTCGGCGTTCTGGGCTTCGTTTGTGTCTTTTTTATCTGGGCTTCTGGCTGCTGAGTTTCTTCCATTTTCTGGTCCAATATCACAGGACTAAAATCTGATATGGACCAAGTGGTGAAAAAAAAATCTCCAACATCCAAAAATATTCTACATGGACCAAGTCATTACAAATTACAATAGTATCTTTAATGAAAGAATAATAAGAACCATTAGATCATTCCAACTATCTTTTAATCTTAGCCACACGATTTTCCAGATATTTCATTCTCTCTCTTCCTGTTTTTTAATCTCAATCACTCACAACCACACAATTTTCTTTATCTCATCCACTCATTCGAATATGTACAACTAGTATAACTCGTATAACTAAACATATTAAAATTATATAAATGATATATAATAAATGTTATAATTTACATATGAATAAACAAGTAAATGTTCTAATTGGTATATAATGACAAAATTTCATACATTTTATTTGAGATTTTTCATTTCTTATTACATTATTACATTACACTTTTAATTTAATTTAATTTTACATTATATGCTCTATACTTAAGATTTATTAACTATATTAGCAATATTATTATTTGATAAACATACATCAAACATATTTTTACAAAGCTATGATGCGAAAATATTGGTACAACCCCTAAAACTAAATATATAAACAATTGACGTAGTTTTTATTATATATTAAACAAGTATTACTGGTACAACTGGTACAACTTTGACATTTCAGAAATTAAAAAAAAAAATTAGTATTCCATATGAGAAAATAATTAAATACATCAACTGGTATGTACTCATACAGTTTCTCTTAACTTATTTGAAGTTTTTGAAAAATAAAATAAAAATTATTACACAACTCCATAAATCTACATGATCTATCTTATACTTTTAAGGTTTGTTAACTTCTTTGTCAACATATTTTTTGGAAAACATATATGAACTGTATTTTAACAAAATTGATGATTTCATTTTATTAGGGCAAAGTCATGTACACATAAGGAAGTGGTACAACTCAGATAAGTTTAAATTTTATGTGGTACAACTAGTTTTTCGATTTCACTACCAAAGTACAACTATGTACAAACCGGTATAACTCAAAAACTAGTACAACTATGTACACACCGGTACAACTCGAATACTAGTACAACTATGTATAAACCAGTACAACTCCAATACTAGTACAACTATATACAAACATGTACAACTTGAATATTAGTACAACTATATTACTTCATTTTGTATGCACAATCAAATATTTGATTGGTATTCTATATGAGAAAAAACAATCAAATATCTCAATTTGTATGTACTCATAAAGTTCCTCTTATTTATTTGAATTTTGGATTTTTTTCTGAAAATTATTACAGAATTCCACAAGTTTACATGATATACCTTATACTTTTGAGGTTTGTTAACTTATTTGTCCACTTAATTTTTGTAAAACATACATGAAATGTATTTTTACGAAATTGATGATTTCATTGTAGCTAGGCAAAGACATGTAAACATTAATAAGTGGTACAACTGAGGTAAATGTATTTATTATGTGGTACAACTAATATTTTCCGATTTTATTGCCAAAGTACAACTATGCACAAATTGGTACAACTCAAAAACTAGTACAACTATGTACAGCCAGTACAATTAAAAAACTGGTATAACTACTTGTTATTTTATTTATTGTAAATGATTGAAGAATTTTTTGGCTCTGCATCTAGCTTTTTGGCCTCGAGACCAGAAAGATGAAGATGATTTTTTTCCAAAAATCGTACAACTAGTATAACTAGAACAATTTGTAAACGTATAATTCCAAATCAATTATTATTAAAAATATACTATTTATATATTTGACACATGCCGGCGAGGAAGACTAGACCAGTATGTCTTATTGGTTCTACATTATTCTTTTTTCTAGTATTTTCATATGCTGAAAACAATAAATAAAGGAATTTATACATCTCATAATTAAGTGATGGCATTTCATAATTTCTCAAAGCCATGTCATTTTTTTGTGAGAATGGATATGATGATGACACATAAGAAATTCACTTCTCAAATAATATATATGAGATACCCAATCTATTTATACTAGTTATACTCGTTTTAGTTGTACTAGTTGTACTAATTTGATTTGTGCAAGTTGTACTAGTTATATTAGTGCGAGTTGTACTAGTTATACTAGTTTAAGTTGTACTAGTTGTACTAGTAATACTTTGCGTTCTTTATTATCTTGAATATTGTTTGTAAAAGATAAAATTTGAAGTTGGATAAGATATAATTGATTAAATATTACTATAGGTTAATCGATTTGAGATAAGAAAGGGAAAATTAATGGATAGTTGAAAAAAAAAATTTGATTTTGTCTTGAGGTGAAGGAACTATGAATGGAGAAGAAAAGGGGAAGAAGAAGGAAAAATGGTTGGGTTTCGGGTCTAGATCCGGGTCTGGTTTCAGGTCTGGATCCGGGTTGGATAGTAATGGCATAAGTTAGTAAATATGTTGAAGTTCTTAAGTTTTTTAGTTATTTTACTTAGGTTTCTATTTAAATTTAAATATAAAATAAAATAAAAAAGGGATGGGTCTAATTGAGATTTTTTGGAGACCAAGTGGTCCATATCAGCATTTGATCCAATATCACATCGTCTGTAAATGTTGTTAGGACAAGAAAACGACAGTTGCATCCCCTCTCCGTTGACGGCAAGTCGATGCCGTTTCAGCTTTCACTCACCATACGAAATGCTCCGAGTAAAGGATTCCTATTTAATCCACTAAATTTGCCTCCCCCACTATGTGTATTCAAAGCATTCTTCAAGGTCAGAGGCGGTGTGGTATATGTATAAATAGATGTGATATTTCTCCCTTTCAACTCATCTTCTCTTATTCATCCTCATATATAAAACAGCTAACTCATCAATCTTTTTTTTAAGATTTGAAGTCCAAGACAATGTTCTTCCACCTTGGAGGTGAGATTGCTTAGAGTCTGGGTTTTAAGTTCATGTATAAATGTTTAGATGTTCATTGTCTCTGACTAGGATACACTAACAGAACAGTCCGCCTTAGAGACAGAGCTTGACAGATGTTGGTGATGCCCTCAAGCTCCACCACTTTGTTCATTGCTCACTAATACAACATTGAAAATTATATTGGTCACCACTGATTTGGATGTCAGAGAAACCATTGTGAGAAATGTAAGCAGCTTTCCATCTCAGTTACTACTTAAATTTAATTTTAAACTAACTTCCTGCAACCCAATATTTCATGCTCTCTCTATGTCGATGAAGAAAAAGGCTAAGCTTCTTAAAGTTTTTTCTAAGAACTTTTGCATATTCTCAAGAACAGGGTTTGGTTGCTGACGTTGACAATAAGAAATCGTGGTAAGATTTTTTCAACATTGTAAACTGATGATCTCTTATGTAATTTGACTATTTAGTGGTGAAGACTGATTGGATTTTGATTGGATTTTGAAAAAAAGCAGGAAGCAACATAGATTCTGGTTAAGCAATTGGGTCAGTTGAAAGCAAAGAAGAAACTATTCCAGAAACAGAGGAAATAAGAAAATCCAAAAGCTAAAGCCATGATGATTATGACTGAAACTGAATCATAATCAAAGGACAGTGATTATGGCATAGGAAAAGTTGTTGACATGAGCTCTTTTGGAGATAAGGCTACACTGATTCTTGAGTTGTTACAGCCATAATCTGGAGTAGAAACCCTTGCTAGAATGTAAGAACACTGAGAAAGCATTGAAGCTTGCTCTACCGCAATCAGCTGCTCATCGATAGCCTTTTTTCTCTATTGTTAGTCATTGACAGATATTGAAGAATGTAGAAGTAGTTTCAGTTGTTAGATTGCCTTTAAAAAGAGTAGAAGTTTGTACTGGAAGAAATTGCAAGAAGTAAGGAAGAGTTGTGTTATTGGATAAGTTTCAGAAGGCGTTAACGGTCATGGAAGGGTCTGTTGTGGCTTGCAAGTGCTTGGGGGAAGTGATGAGATTGTCAAAACGTTAAAAGTACTAAACGAGTCTGATCTGTGATGACTTTCTGTCAACACTTTTCAAGGCTTTTTGTATTGGAGTTGGGTTGCAGGATGTGGAAACTATTGTTGTGAAAAGATTACTTTATTTTGATATATTCTGATCTTCATCTCTCTCCCTCTGCACTGTCAAAATATGTACCAATTTTTTTCGCTGTTGCTAATGATAGAACTGAAAGTAAAATGAAATTAAGATGGTGTTTAAAAAATGTAGAACCAAAACCCATCAGGGTTAACCGGACTTGGTATCACATATTGGTATTTTCTAGACTAAGGTTTCCTTTAGGTTTCATCATTACGCTTACTATAAAACACATACAAGTAAAAGTACAAATAAATATGAAAAAGATCAGAAGAAAAAAATTACATAGGTATCAGAAGAAAATAAAAACAAGCATAGATATCAAAAGATATCAAAAGAAAATAAAAATGTATAAGACGTAGTTGATTGTATTGGGTTGCAAACATAGTAGTGACATTCTCCAACGATACATTCTCTTTGCATTTCCAACATTAGATCTTCTCTATAGACAAGATTTGTTTGATGTCTAGCGAGTCTTTCTTCGTTATGACCAGGATTGAAGAAAATCCTCAGTGTGACCAAATTGAAAATTTCACTGAAAGTTCAGATATATAGCAACACCGAAATAGAATCAAAAGATAAATGTGAAACATAAAAACAGGGACACCCATGAACATCAATATAATGAATTGTAGAATCAAAAGATAAATGTGAAACATAAAAACAGTGACACCCAGGAACATCAATATAATGAATTATTTATCTCTTTTATACAACTTTAAAGGTCTCACATAGGCTGTGATTTTGAGTTATAGCTCATTCGTCTTTATCCAAATAATATTTCAATTTGAAATGAACAATATAACAAAAATAAAATAACTTCTTAATCCAAAAAGTCTTACGAAAAAAGAAGAAGCAGGAAAAAAGAATGTTTTGGACTTATCTACTCTAATTTTTTGTTTTGAGTAAAAAGAAAATGTCAATTCATTAATAAGTCTTTTCCAAAAAATTACACATAAAATTTATATAAAACACATAACTAGCTAGGATGGGATCTAACCATTTTCATTACAACTTACTCTAAGCACTCACTGTAAACATGTCTTCAAGCTAAAAGAACATGCTCAACAACAGGATTTTGAAATAATTTTAAAATTGTCTAATGACTTATATTTTATAAGATATAAATATAAATACAAAATATATGCTGCACGAAACAAAATACAAACATATAATCAAACTTATAGAAAACCCCCGGATGCAGAGATTATAAGAATAATACAAGTATTGAAAAATGTAAATACATAATAAAATGCAATCTCTTTATGAACTACATAAACATAATAAAAATAAAAATTAAATATTATTTTTTTTACAACTCGCCCGTAAGACGGGCCGATCCTAGTGTATTATATGTTGAAGGCATGAAATCTTTTTGTAGTTATGCTATCTTCTTCAACTCTTTCGAGAAAGTCAGTCATACTTGAGGTTTTTCTAACATCGAAAATTGAGTGCTAAGTGTTTCTATCTCTGAATGCAAAACATATTTTCTCATCTTTGATTTCTTGTACTGATTTGTCCAAATTAGAGTATCTTTCCAAACCCATCCAAAACAACTAATAATTGATGTAGAGCTTTAAGATCATCTACCAATCATGTGTTCTCTAAGAATAAGGCTTGAGAAATTAATATAGTTTGATTCAAACTAACCTCTGGTGCATTTACCGTGAACCAAGCATGACATTTTCCTTCTGCATATCTGATCAGATCAAGTAGGTCTTTGTTAACTTCTGAATAATTTTATCGTTTTATTTTTCAAGAAATACCGTATTTTCTATGTATAATAATATCCGCTTCGTGACTAGTCTGGACCACTTCTGTGGGACCAGGATACCTCTGTATAATTCAAAAAAAAAAAATAATATCCGCTTCGTTTTAAATATCTCCTATATATTAATCCTGGAACATTGCAACATTGTTTGGTAGCCACGTGTCATCATGAGAATTATTCTGAGGATTGTTAGAGAAATAATTTGGTCCATCTACACATATATTATAGTTTTTATTAAATAACTATTAAATCAATTATTAATATACAAAAGAATATTCTCTATTGTTTCCTTAAATAAAAGCTACGGAACTTCCTAATATGATTGACATATATATCACCATTAATGATTATGAATAATAAAGATTTGATAATAATTTTTTATCCTCTATACTTTTCGTTTAATTTTATTTGTTAAAATAAATTAAACAATCACATTAAGCATATAATAAAAAAATTATATTTTTTCTTATATGTTGTATTTCGAATTTTTTAAAACGATTATAAATTACTAAAAATGGTACAAGCCTCACATTGAAAATTTTGTGATCAATGGTAACTTTTTTTCAGTTCAGCCTATCGTTTTTAATGGGTCTTGAACATTTTTTAATGATTAACTAAATAAATCACGTACATAAAAGAAAATGTTTTGGTTTAAAAATTGTTGCATACCCAAAATCAGTATGAACCATCGTCACTTTCATTTAAAATTTGGTTACAATAAAAAATATATGGTTGGGAAAAAAATCCGAATCCAAATAACCGAACCAAATCCAATCTACAAAATAGTATAGAACTTTAATCAATTTGGTTAGATATCTGAACATGTTTAAAATTTTGGTATCTAAAAACCAGAACCGAACCCGATTCAGACCAAAATATTTTGGGTATCCGAGTATATTCGAATCAAATTTATATACTTAAATATATTATTTAAAAAAAATAATATCTCAAATAAATATACAAAATAGTTAAGATAATTCATATTAAACATATGCTAGAGTTTGATACTTAAGATAATTATTTAAGGGATAAGCAACAAAAACAAAAGTTTTTACCATAGTTGTTTACAATCATTTTCTTTTGTACTGTCTGTTTGATTATGCTCCTTCGTGCTATCAATACTTGTGGCATTGTGAGAAAGTACTGAAAGTGGAGGTCATGCCTGCTGTTTGACACCTATCTTTAGATGTAAGCTATACCCATAGCTACTGATCTCTTTATAATCTGGAATGTGACTTCTCCTCAAATAAAGAGCATGACCAAAGCATGTCAATTCACGTTAAAGAGAAAACAAAACAGGTTTCTCACCTCGTTTTCATAGCAAGAGGGGATTCACTCTCAGATTTTCTTGGTGTACGAATACCATATGGGAAAACAATTATTTTGTTGTTTGAGTTTACACAGAAGTAATCCCATCTCCTTAGCCATAGCTTCATACTTAAGTCTTTTCTTGGATAGTGTTGTGAACCTGTTCTTCACTGTTATCTGTTCTATACAAACCACAAAGAACATTTTTGTTTGTTAGCACAGATATTTTACCATCTACTCATTTTCAGCACTTCATTCACCAAAAAAGCATTTTCAGCACTTCATTCACCAAAAAAGCTTCTTTCTTTTAGTCTCTCATACATACCTGTCTAAGACAACTTTTGCTATCTCAGTTAATCAGTTTTTGTGCCTATAAACAAAACATACACACGATCAGACACAAACTTTATAACCTCTTCATTTGTGTAATAAAAAAGATGTTTAAGCTTATATCATCGAAATGATATCCATTGAATCTTCAAGCCCTTAAGATAGCAAAACTGTTATAGATAGAGATGCACACCTCCATTTAATTAGTGTTTGAAGGATAAAGATTCTTCATAAAGTGAGGCGGGGGGTAATGTGGCTCGCAACTCCGTAGAGAAGGATGATAGTGATGAAAGTGATGTAGAGTGTCCAGGTGAATTCATCAGATATTTAAAGGTTAAGAGATCCTTCTCACAAGAAGAATAAAGCAATGGAAACAAAATAGCTTCGGTAATAATCTCGGTGAATCCAACGATAATCATTCGAAACTTGACCAAAGAGGCCAAATTCCCCCACACACAGATGGGCTTTGAAGCAAGGCTTCAAAGGGTTATGAATTAGATCAGTGATAGCTTTTGGATTTTTCAGACCCACCTCATAAATTGTAATCCCAGCCCAATAGAGAGAGCACACTGTCCTCGCCGGTGAAACCACAGAGCGGCGGAGAAGGAGCAGTGGCGGATGAACGGCCGGGGGTTATCCGGTGAGGGGATTGTGGTCAGTACAGAGATTTTAAAAATTTGAAGATCTAAATTTTTTTTTTTACAAATTTAAGAATTTATATACATATAAATTTTTTAAAAAATTTTGGAGGGCTTAAGACGAATGTTTCGTTAGGTTTGCCTAGTGCCGACCTTGGAGGAGCCGGCGAGAGTCTTGACTGCGTATAACTTCGATGTACTTCTCATTTTGCTGTTTCCCAAGATAGTACTATAGTAGTTCTGGCTATACCATCGAACTAGATGTATTATTTTATCACACTTAGTTACCAGAGAATTAGGCGACTAATGGAAGAACATGGTGAACCAAAATGCTAAGTCAAAATTTTCTTAAAAAATCTAAAACCACAGCCTAAACAAATAATTTTAAAGATATTGTTCGACACACTTAGCTGTCCGAGATAGTCGGCTCTACGAACTTGCCACACTTTTGCACATGTAGAAGTATAAACAAATAAATAACGTGCATAGAGCATTCCACAATGTTTAAGATTTAAGAACTGTTTTAAATACAGGGTCTAGTCAACTGAAAGTCTGAAAACGTGACACCAACTAGACCATAAACGTCCTTACTAGTTTTATATATTAGCCTCGCCTCCTTTTCCACATGCTCCAAATAATTGTTATTCATACTTCACCAATGACCAATTCACCAAATCTCAAATATAAAAATTCATATCTATAAGGTTACAGTATATGCCAGAATCTCTGAAAATTGCAAATGTATAATACGTATATTTTCA
Source organism: Raphanus sativus (assembly GCF_000801105.2). Taxonomy (NCBI): domain Eukaryota; kingdom Viridiplantae; phylum Streptophyta; class Magnoliopsida; order Brassicales; family Brassicaceae; genus Raphanus; species Raphanus sativus. The sequence goes on from NC_079518.1 coordinate 10,592,189, forward strand.
TACATGACTAATACTTATATTCGTAGTCATAACTCATAAGAGAAGGCAAAGCATCTACACATATTCGACTTCTAATTTCACCGGCCACTGCATTCAGAATATAGTTCTTAAAAAATTGGCCAACTATATTTGACTGAAGACACATTATTTTCTAAAAGATTAACAATATAAAATTTACAAGTGACTGTCTCGGAAATAAAAAAAACGTGTCAAGAAGTTTCCTTGTCACCGACTATATAACTTGGCTAAAATCCTCACTTTTAAAAACCACCAAGGCTTAAATAAAAAATCTAAACGTCAAAAACGAAAAGGAAAAAAAGAGATGAAAATCTGTATCCCTTCTCGAAACCTAATATTAGCCACAACCATTTTTCTAGTTTTTATTGTTCCCCTGAGAGCCCAAAACTGGTCACACGATTATTGGATAGCTCACAACAACGCACGAGCCGCGGTGGGGGTGAGTCCTTTAAGGTGGAACAATTATGTGGCTTCTTATGCTCAACACGTCGCGGAGTTGCGTAAAGGAACCTGCGCTACGCATAGCTCGGGAGGGGCCTTTGGCGAGAACATCGCTCGGGGTGATGGTAGCATGTCAGGCGTTGAAGCGGTTGCCAAGTGGGTGAACGAGAAATTTGACTACGATTATGATTCCAACGCATGTGCTTCGGGCAAAGTGTGCAGCCACTATACTCAGGTTGTGTGGAGGACCTCGGAGAAGCTGGGATGTGCAAGAGTGAGATGCGACAATGGTCAAATATTGGTTATTTGCAGCTATGATCCTCCCGGTAACGATGTTGGCGAGCGACCTTACTTTAAGGAAATTAAAAGCTCGTCCATTTGAATATGTTTACAAATATATGTGTTGTATTGTTTTTTTTTTTTTGTGAACGTGTAGTATTGTTTCTATATGTTGTTCATCTATATCAATCTTACTGTCGTCAGCTAATAGAGATTGGTTTGTCCAGTCAGGTCCTCTTTTGTACCACTGAAATAAGAAAAATACAATGCTACAACATGCACTTTGCTTTGTTTGGTATATTAACATCATTATTTTTCTCAAATGAATATATAATGAGTTCAGTATTAATAGAATTAATTTTATTTAATTAAATAACTATTTGCAAAATTGACTCAAAACTCAGAGTCAACCCTAAAATTAACCCATGTTTTTTTTTTGCCCTATTAACCCTACAAACTCTTTTTTGTCATTAGTTTTGTTTCTTTTCAAATATGACATTTTCACTCACTCTCAACCTCATCATCTTCAAATATTTACAAGATTATCATTGTCATCAATATACCAACTATCATGAACAATCAATTTGAAACTCTTAATGCACCTCAAATCGATTTAAACTCATTCTTTCTCAATTTTTATGAACTAAAAACAACATCTCTTTCACTTTCTCTTCATATTCATCCAAAAAAATCCAAGTCTTAATTTTAAAAATTTTATGGTTTACAGAGCCATTGAAGCTTACAATTCTTGGTGGGCCATTTTTGTTTGAGATTTTAGGTGTTTGGAGAATACTTCTGTATGCTAAACAAGTTATTTCACTGGTTGAAACTATGAAATTAGTCTTTTTTTTTCAGATCTGTTCGCCCAGATCTTTTATAATTCCATTCCAATGATTTGTACAACTTTGGTATACAATCAATAATGAACTCTTTAACCAAATCACTGTATTTTGATCCCAAAAGAAAACCAACTCACTGTACTAAGAACTAAGAAGATTCAACTTTATATATTTGGATTAAAGACTGCGAGGGGGAATGAATACAATAACAGCTTCTTTAAAACTTGTTTGTATCATTTTAAAACAAAGAATTCACTAAACAAAATTTGTTATCTGACACAGCTTCCAAAAGGGGTGAGAGCTAATTCTATACAAATCAATCACTAGTTTAGTCAGTATTCTATTCCCACTGCTCATTGCATGAGTTTAAAACACTCCTCAGAAGAACATCTGCTACATCACCAATCTTTCTTTATTTACACCGTCTCTTGTCTTGCGCCATGTTGTGGAAGAAGTCAACAAATACTTGCTCGTAATCTGGCATCTTTGCGTAACCTGCAAATCGAGATTTTCAAAGACTGTATAAGTTCATTTATCTGACAAAATCATATTCAAACTTACCCAAAAGGCTTCTGATACAAACCAGGAAAATAATTGATGTCAATGACATAAAACACGTTATTGCTCCCATGTTCTCTGATCATGTCTATGTTGAAAAGCCGAAGTCCCTATCAAAAAAAATAGCAGCGACAACTTTCATAAAAAAAAAAAAAACCAAAAAAAAAAAAAAACAGACTTGCATTGGCAAAAATGTGAAGAAGGAGCAAGTTCATACCAATAAGCTTCGTAGCTCTTTCACTAGGGCTTCGAGGAAAGGCTTTGGAGGTAGCTCAGCAACACTAGGGTCCAACTCTGCGTTATCCGCTGAAGCAGCAGCAGATGAAACCCTGGGGAACTTGAAGACGCCATCAACTTTTCCTTTTTCGCAGTTACTAATATTTGGTAGAGACAACCGTCTCACAACTTTTATAGTATCACCCACCACAAAAACCTTGAACAAAACTCCACCTTCAGCCACCACATGTAAATTAAGATCCATTCAATAATTTGATATATGGAGCCGGTTCTTTGCATAGGCACAAGCCAGTGAAACATTAGCACCAAATGTTTTGAAGGTAATATGCATAATTATAGGCCCCTAAACTGTTAAAAAACTATTAAAATTCTTAACAAATATCATGGAATGTCTCCAAAATTTGAAGACCTGCCATGTGTTGAGATAGTTGAGTACTAAACTGTAACGTAAAAACACAACAGTACCATGATTAACAAATTCTTGCAGGACTATAGGCGGATCAAGTTCTGCAAGTGAGAACCTGTCATAAGCTAGGAACAACTGATGTGACTTTGCAGTTCCATCGATCCAGAGTGGCTTTGCAACTGAGACAAAGTTACAAGAGTCAAGTTTGAACCAATTATATACAAGAACATTTAGTGAAAAAAATTTATCCAAAAAAAACATTTAATGAACAAGTTATATATTGAGTTGTTGTACCTAGTGGAAATTTAAGACCAGCTTCCACAACTTTATCAGCACTAGAAGCTGAATCTTTCAAGACAACCATTTGCTTTGGAACAAAAATGCTGCCTACAAAGATTTTGCCAAAATCACTTATAGAGAAATTTACAAAAGTGCTTGATCTTAATGTCAAAAGAACAAAATGTGAATTATTACCACTGCAATCAGACAAATTCAAATCTGCCAAACCCTGAAGCATCGATTGTCGATTATGTATACGCTGTATTTCACCTGGAGGGTCAAGCACAGTCACTTCCGGGTGATTCTGCTGGTAATCCTACAAGCATAGTGATGCAAACATGATATGTCTAACAAGATGTTGTGTTTGACGATACTAGTCTCATGACATGGATTATCTACACAAGATATTGTGTTTGAAGACACTAGTCTTATGACATGGAAAATACTCTCAACCCAAAAGGCAGCCACTAACCTCAATAATATCTTGCCACTCTTTTCCCAGCAACTAAAAATGCAGAATCATATAACTTATTAGACTTCCAGCGGAAAGGTTTGAATTGAAAGCATTCTTATAGTTCTCACAAACCTTATGCAAAACGACATCAAATGGTCCTTGTTCAGAAAGCGGACGGTTTAAATCAATGGCGACAAAGTAAATGCCTTTTCTCCTAAAATAGACACACAAGTAGTACTATTAGCACTTTGTTCAAAAACTCTGCTTGAAAATGAACAAAAGGATGAAAGCTATGGGGTGATTTGAAAGATGTAAAAGTATTAGATCCTTGTTTTAAGTTTTAACTAAAACACCCATGTGGCTAAAGAAATTTTCCAAGCCATAGAAAAGGCAGAACATCAAGTATATGTTTTTTAAAAGGATGGTAAAGTCAAAGTTCAACAGAGACTAATCCAAAAGGAATATTCCGATAGAAACAAGGTTCCTGATACCATAAGTATACTAGTGTAAATCTAAGCAAGGACAAATACATGGTACATGACAAAACAACAGCTAGTGGCTATGGTCCTCCCCTCTACAATAGAATCATGCAAACAAACAACAGCTCTTACCAAAACAAGAGTAAGAAACAAGAACCAAATCTAGGGAAATTGTCAAAGTCCTAAATGTCACATCGAAGACTATAACATGATTTTGGAAACTAATATGTAAGTCTATTTGTGTTGTGTTTAATTACCTAGCCAGGGTTTCAAGCTTGGGCTGCAAGAAACTCTTCTTCTTCTTAGAAGTCAGAGCATACCCCACAACGAATCTCTGCGTCTGCTGAAATGGCTCTGTTTCAGTCACCTGTTCTCCTTCTCCTTCACCTCGGTGCGGCACCATGTTCTCGCCTTCCATTCTCATACCCAAGTCCTCAAATCCACCGCATGAAAGCCCTAAATCACGACTTAGTCTGGCGGTTTCGAGTTCTCTGGAAGCGAGAGTCCCAAACATTTATATATATACAGAGAGAGTGGGTTAGAAGAAAGGAAGATACTTTATAGATCCCTCTAAGATTCTATCTCCGCTCACACGCGCAAGTGATGGAATTGGCTCTGCCCTACAGTCTCGAGAAGAGGGGTAGCGAGAGAGAGAGAGATGAGTACGACACTACACGTATAGTATAGGGTCGAAGGTTAGAAACGAGAGATATCAGAGAAGAATGTTTGATGGAGAGATTGGTCTTGAAATCATATATTTATTCAAGAATAGAGATTGAAAGAGTTGCAGACAAACAACATATGTTACAGTGAAATGGTCGTTGAATTATTTTTGTGATTAATATCTATTTCATAAACGTTAATACACTGTGGCAGGCAGAGTCTTTCCATAATCTCACAGTACTTTCGCACATGTTAACCTTTTCTAATATTTGTCAATGAATTCCACGTAGGTTCAACATCAATCCATATTGTATATTATATGTTTGAAAACTATCTCCATACTGTAAACGTTAAAGTGACAAACTGTTTTCCCATCACTATGATATAATGAATTGCCTAATGTTTTCTTTTAATAAAATCTCTGTATTTTATAACAAATGAAATTCTATATTTTTAGCGTTACTATATAACAAATGAATTCTATATTTTTATTAAAATAATCTATGCAGTTTAAAAAATATAACATAGTAAATAGGGGAAATTTCACTTTTACCACATTATTGATACTATTTTTCATTAAAAATACAAATGACTCTTATATCATTGCTTTATAGATATATACAATTATTGATGTTATAAAATAAATATAAATAGCTATTTAAAAATTAAAAATATATTTTTCATTAAAAAGACAAATGACTCTTATATCATTGCTTTATAGATATATATATATATAACTATTGATGTTATAAAAGAAATACAAATAACTATTTAAAAAAAAATTCATAGTTTCGAATTTATAACTTTTCAAATCCGAATTTTTTTAAAATTTTTAAATTTTTTTTTATTTTTTGAGAACTTCTTTTAGAAATTCAAAAGTTATTTTTGAATATATTTTAAAAATAAAATAAAAATTTAGGTATTTATTTATATCTTTATTAAAATCATAAACCCCACATTCCAAAATTCCACTCCTCAACTTTAAACTCTTAGTTTAGATTAGTTAATCCTATAGTTATAAGTGTCTATTTACCTCTTTAAGAATGAGGACAAATATGGTTGAGATAAACATGAAAAGTGATATTAGAAATGTTGTAGTTGTGGTGATTATTGTAGTTAACTAAGTGGGTGTTAGATTTATAAAGAGTTTGTTGATTTTAAAAGTATAGAGATTTTTTAATTTGAAAAGAATTAGAGAGAAATTTGCATATTATGGTAATCTATGAAAATAAAATAGCTAAAATGATTTTAAGAATCCAAAGAATATATGTAGTATTCTCAAAATCTTGTTATATGAGTTAAACTGTTAAGAATACAACTCTCAATAATACTAACTTGAATAAATTTATAGAATCATTAAAGTTTATTTTTTTTAATAACAAATAATTTTGTATAGAATTACAAAACTTTCAATCCAATAACACTAGATTTTATTAGGAGTACGAAAATTTATAAACCAATAAAATTAGATTTTTAAAATTCTAACGATCATTATAAATGTCACTTCCACTAAGTTATATAGCAAGTAAGTTCAAGATGTGTAAGATGATATGTGTCAAACAATAATTACAAATGATTATAATTCATATATCATAATTCTTAAAATAATGTAAAAATAGAAAACGATGAACGTAAATACATTAAACTAAAGTTTAGGCTGGATCTCTTAAATTTTGGTCTAGTTCTAATGTTGATAGAAGTTGGTACTAAAAATATTAATTCAATGATGTATGTACACAAATTGTTAATATAATTATGTCTCGATATAATTTTGTTTTAGTGATGTATTAGCTGCCGATTAATATTAGAAAATGCGATGGACACTATAATTAATTAATTACTAGGTGATTTTCCCGTGCTCATGCACGGATATAAATATTTATAAAGTAAATATAATATACTAATTAATTGTTATTTACTTTTAATTTTTAATTAATTTATATTAATAATATTATATTATTTTAATTAGACATATGATTTTAGATATATTATATCTAGTCGGTTTTGTTATTTTTACAGTCGATTTAGTTATGATTTGGGTATATTGGATTGCATCTATTTCTCTGAATTCAACTATAATATTTTTATTATATTATAGTCGGGTTTTTTTCTAAATATATTAAAATTTTGATTAGTTTTCTTATTAACATTTAGGTTCGTTGTTGTCTTAAATATGTAATTATATTTTAGGAAGATTATGTATAACTTAAGATATATTGTGCTGCAACAACCGTCTTACGTCATTCATATAGATTCGGAGCTACCAGTTTGGTTCACAGAGTCCATATGAGTCTGTTTTGTTGTTGACAAAAAAAAAGATATATTGTGCTTAAAATGAAATAAAAAATAAACTAAAGTGTTTGAATCAAAATTATGTAAATAAATATAATGATAATATTCTGAAGTCTCATGCATATATATAAATTTTACAAAAAACTAAATTGTTACATTTGATTAATATTTTATTTTCATTTTTCAATGTGTTTTGAGTCATCCTATAATTTATATTTATGAAATAAATTATTATTATTGTAAATTATATTTTCTTATTATAGTTAAATCTATGATTTTAGATATAAGTTGGATTAGTCGAGTAACTCATGTTGTGAGTATATTAACTTACATATATTCTTTCAAATCCAAGCTGAAGTATAATTTTTTATTATAATTAAGTCAAGTCAAATTAATTTATTTATCGTTTAAATGTGAATGTATTTTTATAATATATATCAAATTAAATATTGATTTTATAAATTATATTAGAAAAGATGATATATAGAAAGTTACTTCTCGTTCTTTTTGGAAAGCTCGTGAACTCATATCAATATTTATAATAAAAATATTTTTATAAATTCTAACTAATTTCATGTCTTCTCTGATTATGGTTATATTAAAAAGTTACACAAACATAAAAACATTGAATTTAAAAGCAAATTTAATATTAAAAAACATACAATTTTAATAATGATAAAATATAATATATTTACCTCGTTAAAGTATATAGTGTGATTTTAAATATTTTATAAGTATTTGATCAAAAAGATATTTATTGTTAACCTTTATTTCTCGTTATATCTCTTAAAAATAAGCAGAAAAAATTGTGATTGCATCTGAGAAATCATATGATATAAGTAAAGTATAATTTATAGATATTTTTGTTGTAATTGAAATATATTATAGTAACCAAAATATAGGAAATACAAATAGCATTTCAATAATACTAACTATAAATGATTTTAGTCAATATATCAGTTTATGTTACTTAATTATTTTATGTAATCATCTAAAAAATAGATAGATATATAAAAATTATTTCTGTTACTTTGAAAAATATAAAGAAAGTATTTTATTAGTATATTTTATGTTATTTTAAAAAATATATTTAATACAATATTACTATTTTGTGAACTTTCCTTTTTAATGATAGCATATTATTTATTCATATATTTTTGTTTCTAAATTCAATTTATAGCCTTTATAAATATTTCCTTTTTTATTATATATTTTATTTGTAAAATTTTACAAAAGAAATTTAAATAAAAAATCAATTATAGTATTTAAATATTATATTTTTGATTCATTAAGGGTATCAATGTAATCAACCACCGTGAGAGTTAACGTGAGCGCGACACATAGGAAACTGACTTCTCAAATAATATTATAAAGATATGATAATTGTATTACGCAGTAATATAAAGGTGATATAGATATTGATGATATGCGAAATCAGAATTATACATATAGGGGATAATATGAGGAGATATTTAGGAAGATTACTTTTTTTTGTCTAAAAGATTATTTAGTTGGTCTAGAAAATTAATGAATTGGTGCAACAATTAGATTTTTAAAATGTTTTTATTTTAATAAAATACTATCTATGCATATTTATGTAGTTGTCGTAGATGTATAATATAATACTAAAATTTGATTCGCATTCCCGTGCGATGTTTGATTTAATTAATGTTCAACGTAAATTTTTAAACCGTCGGTTTTAAAAAAAAAATCCCATATATGTTTTTTATGTTTTGTAATTTGACGATTTAGTTAATCCCATGAAAATGGTTATCTCCTTTTAATACATGCGATTTGGTTAATATTCGTACAATATTGATAATGGTCACTATATAAATATTGATTTGGTTAGATAAACTTTGGAAATGTAATTAATTAATTTAAATTAATTATAAATACACCTGCAGAATCTGTAAATAAAAGAAATGTAAAAGGAAAGTACATAATTTATTGTAAATGTAATAGCTAAATGTGTAAATAAAAGAAAATACCAAAAATACTACTATCCAAGTTACCAAAAAATCTTCATTTAAAATGTTATCCATTTTTCTAAACATTTAATAACATAGATTTAAATTGATTATAAATACACATACAGAATCTGTAAATAAAAAGAAATATAAAAAGAAAGTACATAATTTATTGTAAATGTAATAGCTAAATGTGTAAATAAAAGAAAATACCAAAAATACTACTATCCAAGTTACCAAACAATTTTCATTTAAAATGTTATCCATGTTTCTAAACAATACTAAAAGGTACTTCAGTTTTAATAATATAGATTCTAAGATATTAATAATATTCAAAAATCAGAATCATACAAATATGGAACAATATTAGGAAATATTTAGAAATACTTGACTGGAAATATTAAGGGTTGGGTGGAACTAGGTGCAACCATTTTTAGTGTAGTTTTTTAAAATGACTATTTAATATATGTATAGATTATCATAATCATTACTTCATTAGTAGAGCCTTTTCGCACTTACAAACTTTATAATGTAATCTATTATGATAAAATTGGGTTTTTCTCTATTCTTAAAGATCCAATTCAGCAAGGTAATGCCAAATTTTGACGCATGCTATAAATTTTAAAAATTTTAAAAAATATCTCATATTTTTTTATTTTCTTGTTATTTAAATCAAATCTGTTAAAAACATTTGGAATCCATAATTAGTACTATATTCTCAATTCAACCAAAATTTTGACATCAATCATTCTATCCACATATATTAATTTAACAACAAATTATAGTAAAAAGTAAGAAAATTTTAAGAATAAACAGAAAATTCATAGAAAGAGAACCATTTACAATATTTTAAATTTTTAATCAAATATAACTAAGATGAATTTTACGAACTATTTTCTCTTTTCTGGTATCAAATTTTTAACCCTAAAAGGAAAAGAAACAATGAAAAAATTAAATTAATGATTAATACATAACAAATATTTTTTTAAAAGATCACTTTGAAAACAAAAAAAAAATACAAATACAACAATAAAAGTTTAGTTAAAAATACATAATATACTTGAATTTAATGAAAAATTAAAAAAACAACTAACGATTTAATGAAAAGTAAGTTTCAAAATAAATATACAAATTAAAAGAGGGAAATCAACTTACGATATCGTTTTTAATTTTTCACCAACCATAAAATAATAAAAACAAAAATAATGGCTCCACGGAAGGTTATTTTACATCTTTGTCACCGAACTCAAGTTTAGAGAAACTAACAAAATGCTAAAAGCAACAACCAAAAGTTAATACATAATTTAAAAATTAAAAAAATTCAGTTTGAAATAATATAAAATAAATAATATATAACTAAAACAATACAACTTTAGTAAAAATAAATAATTTAACTTAATCTTGGTAAAAAGTTAATATAACTCACATTTCATCAAAATCACACAAACAAAAAAATTAAAACAAATCTAACAAGAAATATAATTGTTCTAATAACAAAAATCAAACTTAAAAATAACAAAAAATAGAAAACCATAACTAAATATTAATAAATAATTGATTTTAAAATTGAGAACCAAAAGTAAACATATAAATAAAATAAATTTTAATGAAAAAATTATATAACTTTATTTATGTGAAAACTTTAGTCAAATAATAATTTAGTGAAAATTAATCATATAACCTGTTAATCTGAAATTTAAATAATAAATAGAAATTTTAGTAAATAAAAACTTAAACTAATCTATTTTACAATATTATTTTTGGGTTTCACAAATACATGCCAAAAATAAGAAAGAGTGAATCTAACATAATTTTGGTTTGCCACCAAACTCAAACTTTGAAAAAAAACTGAAACAATTTTAGAAAATAACAACCAATTATTAATTAATAAGTAAAAAATAGAAAATAATTTGTAAAACTTAAAATAAAACAATAAAAATCAGTAAAACATATAAAATAACTCAAATACCTAGTATAACAAAAACATGAATTTCAAAAACAGATATACAATACTCATAACAATAAAAATTAGGAAAATCCATTTATTATCAACTAAATAAAAAATGAGTAAATTTTTTTTTGCAGTTCTTTTTTTTATTTTTGATCACTAAGCTCAAACCAACATTAATTAACAAGAAATTGATGAAAACCTATAACCAAAAAATAATTCATCAAAGTGAAGACTTCAAGAACAATTATAAAAAAACAGCTCAAGTATTTCAACAATCAAAACAATCTGAGCAGTATTCTTTTGTTATGAAGCTAGACTTTACATAGGTGATAGAATAATGCATTTAGGTTAGCTACAAATTATATCTGAACTTTTGTTTTTCGATAAATGTTCATTATTATGAATCTAAACTTTACATAGGTGATAGAGCAATACATTTAGGCTGCATGCGTACATTTGATTAGTCACCAGACACCTTGGCTAAGGGAGCTCTCTCCTTCCCAGCTTGTAGTTTTCATTTTTTTCATATGAATGACTTGGTTGACCAAAAAAAAGATCAGTGAAATAATTAGCGAGACGTAATAACTTTAGAGAAGGACAATGCAAAGTTTGAAGATTCTCGATTGTCTAACGATCAAGTGGAATGTTGCTAAAAGAGATAAAGTATATCTGACCTCTTAAATTCCTTATCTCATACCACTCAGGTGAAGCTACTCTCTACGGCTCCACTAGCAACAAGTTTTCTTATGCGTGGTGCATGGTACGGTGGTCTGGCTCTAAGATCGCGTTCAGGTAAGAACTTATTGAAGAAGGACTTTACTATTTTAGGACACTTATAGTTACGGCCACTGTTCACTGGGGCTTTTGTCAACATACATTCGTTATAGGTTAGGATATGATTCTAGCTAGCGTTTGCAAACACTATATTCAGACCATTTAATTTGTTGATTTAGTGCATTGTCCATCACAGAGTTCCGATAAAACAGAAAACGTCTCGAAGAATTCATCAAAAACATTTTGCAGTAATGCTAGAGAGCAAAAAACAAACCGTTTTGAGATAAATAAGATACATTTTGTGAAAGTGCTACAGAGCAAATCGCAAACACGTCACAGAAACCGTTTACAAAACCTTAAATAAACCGTGTTATAAATCGTTTTTCAATCCGATTAAAGCTTTAAACATAAAGCGATAAAGAGTTAAGACAAGTAAACACTGTATGGCTTTAATGAAGTTATGTGATAATATTACTATCTATCTTATTAAAACAGAAACATTCTGTTAGACTTAACATTTATTTTGTAAGTTTTTAAATTAAATACACATTTATACTTTATAGTTAAACATACATTAAGTCACTAATGTTTCTTTCTTTATACTACTATCCATGTTTCCAAACAATATACTTATTTCTTTATAGTACTATCAATGTTTCCAAACAATATATTTTTTATACTACTATCAATGTTTCCAAATAATACAATAATTAATCTTAGTTATTTTATATCTATCATTTTCTTTTTAAAATTTTGTAGAAACGTCATAATTTCATAAATTGCAAAATAGTGAACTTTAAAATTTCGATTATAAGATTACAAATTATGAAACTATTACAATTTAAATCCAATTAGATTACATATCGATCATCCATCAATTCAATCGGTTAGTCTCGGGTTTTAGTGATTTTTTAATATGAATATTTTAAAAACATAAATTGAATTATCAGATCTCCGGATTAACCGGTATAATCACAATCGGGTTGAATTTAAAAATACTGATTTAAATACAAAAATATTTTAAATACACACTCTTTAAAAATAACCAAAATATTTGTTAAATTATTAGTGAAATTTTTCATCGTAAAATATCCCGCGCTTCAAAAGCGCGGGTCAAAATCTAGTTACTATTACTGTAACATGGAATTAGTAGCTATTTTCAATATAAGCTACTGTTAACTCATATAGATTACACAAGACGGTAAAGATAAAAATATACTGAAAAAATATATCCTTATAGAGATACAGATGCTGAAATTAGAAATACAAACAACCCAGGTCAACAACACTGTTTTCCCAATAAGGCGAACCCGGGTTCAAACCCCACCGGTCACACGGATATGAGCTATTGCTTTCGGCTCATTTGAATGCCCAGGAGAGGGTCTATCCGTGGGCTGTACCTTCATCCGGGGATTAGGCTTGTGTCATCATTGACCCGGGTTTAACCATTTTTTTAGCAAAAAAAAAAAAACAACACTGTTTTGAAAACATAGCCAAATGAAAACAGATCAACGAGTAGTATATTTTCCACATAATTTCTACTCTTTTGATCACGATAAAATAAATATTACGGAAATGATATCACTAGAAAACGTACTTAACCAGCCCAGGAATATGTGTATTCACAAAATAGTCGTCCCAATTGATAATCTTTGGATCAAAACAGAACATCTCTGTTTCGAGTCCGGTCTTCAACACCATTCTTTGCAGTTTTTCTGTGTTTGAATCATTAAATCTGCGCATATGTAAAGCATAACATATATTTTGAATCTCAAATCACATTACATTAGAAAAAAGAGCTTAGTGAGAAGCTCAAAAAGTCACTTACACCCCATAGAAAAAGAGGTAAGGCTGATAGAGATCAACAAGCCGCAATGCAAGATTTATCTTCCTATGAAAATCTTTAACGTTTTTATCCAACAACTTGCAAAGTACCATGTTTAGTACTGCAAGTCCCTGTAATAATGCAAAAAGAATCATGAATTAGGAAAGCTCAATTAAGAAACAACCCCGTTCTATTCAAAAATTTAACATTGTAAATGGTAACCATGAGGCTCCTGCTACTCGAAGATTCACGGAATTGTATCTGATATCACTCTTTTAGCAAGTTCGATGGAGTTTGTTTCTTTTAGATTTTGCAATCGCAATTATGTTCCTTTTTAGGATGGTTTAGCTAAGCAGAGGCTTGGTTCTTTTGTACCGAATTCTGGTTAATTGATTTATAAAATCATCGTTTTGACAAAAAAAAATGCTAACCATGAGGAAATGGTTATCAAAGGGAAGGGAATTTGGTTGAAAATAAAATACATTCATTCCATTCATTTTTAATCCAAATTATATATAGAAAAATGTTCAGAAATATTTTTCTTTGTATTTTTCGAATTATTGTGGAATTGATAGAATGATTATTGCATTCTGTTTAAGTTAAATGATTAAAAATTATGGAATTAATGGAATAAATCATTACACATCATTTTATTCCAAAATTAACAATCCATTTGGAGCCTAGGAATTGTGTACCTTTAGTGGAATCGAGTAATGTATGGCCATGTATCGGTGGAAACTTGACATAGAACTCAGAATCTCTATTTTTCGAACACGAACTGGCTTTCCATCTTGGTTATTCCATGGTTTGGTAATAAAATACTGGTATGCTACTTCAGGAAATTTCTCATTCTTCAACGGATTTCTTTGCGAGGAACCCACATGATAAATAGTCTCTTTTTGTTTCCCGGCTTGAGCGACCATCGATACTAGAACCGAATTTACTACCATATCTGCTGGCATCTGGTCCATAGATTGTGTCAAAACCGAGTAAATAATATAGAATGTATATTAAGATGAATAAGTAAATATTATAGAATGTATATTAAGATGAACGTGAAGCCTTAACAAATGTACGGAGGAAATGTTAATGTAGAATGTAGATTAAGATGAATGTGAAGGAAAAGAGGTACCACATCAGAAATAGCATTAAGATCACCAAGGAAGCATGTGAGTCTGCCTTTACCATATCCGACAGCTAAACTATCAATAGTCCTGTAACATTAGAGTAATTGATTAACGGACAAGGACAAGCACACTAATATCACAAGTATTTATTTTCTACAAAACTTTCTAATACTCATAGTTTGCTATAAGTATATTTATAGGATTTTTAACATATAATATATTAAGAAAATATTTAACTTTTTATGTGGTTTTTAATGATTCTAGTCAAATATTAAAGTACTAGGAATAAAAATTAAATTTTATCTAAGAAAAAAAAATACAAAACGACGTTATTTTATGTGTCCTAACCTGATACCCTCGGTCCAACCAGGGAATGGTTCTTTGAAAGTGCTGGTAATAATTGATGGACGGATCAATACAAGTGATATATTGTCTCTTTTTTCTCCTACCATCATCTCTCCCATTGCTTTTGTGAAAACGTATGTGTTTGGCCACCCGTACATTTTTGCCCTATAAATGTTATTTAAATTTATAAATTTCCCCATTTCAAGGTTTAACACTAAATATCTTTTATTGCAATAAACAATATATTAAAAATTTAAAACCTGGCGAGTCCCATATCCTTCATGGCTTGTGTGATTGTTTCGGGAGGGGCTTTGATGACTAAGAGCTGGTCAAGTTTCTCCTGGACCAATTTCTTCTCATGGTTGATGTCTAAGCCGGTGGTTCCATTCAACGTCTCACCCATACGGTATGGTGTTTCCATTATCAACCCAGATTTTTCCCCGCACACGTAAGCTGTATTATACAAATCTTATTAGTTGTTGGTTTTAATTATGGAATATTCCTTAATATTAATGAAATATTCTGAGAAAGAATACTAAAATTGTGCTAAAAAGGAAAGTGTAAGAACCAAAAAATATCTCTACTGTATTGGGACTACTTAGTAGTTTTATTTTTGGGACTTAGTAGTTATATGTCAAAATCGATCGTCTTAACCTAAGCTACTTTGCATTATGGTCTCTTGTTGCCACATAAAGTCCTAATCCCATTTAATCTTCCATGTGACCACTTGTATTTCTTGATATAAATTCAAAATGTCTTTTTCGTTTCATACTATTCTAAACCATGCGTTTTGAGAAATGACCTTATAATAGAAAACTGTAAACGTATATATTATTAGCTGATGTCCACTTAAAAGATTAGTTAACATGGAAGAACACTTGTACGTAAAATAAATATCACTTGCGACATGATAACGCGAGGTCTTTTTTTTTTTGGATAAACGCGAGTTATTTCAGTCACTAACAGCATAGTTTTGTTTCTGTATTTGCCTGTTGATACATGAACAAAGATCTTAACATTTCCACATTTCTTGGCGAAATCCAAGAAATTGAGGGGACCCAGTGTGTAAAATACGGTATGGTGTTTTCACTTGAAACTTGAAAGATTCGTTAACATGAAATAACACTTGTACGTAAAATAAATATCACTTGCGATAAAATAAACACGAGTTATTTTACAGTCATTCACAGCATAGTTTTATTTCAGTATTTACCTGTTGATACATGAACAAAGATCTTAATGTTTTCACATTTCTTGGCGAAATCCAAGATATTGAGGGGACCCAATGTGTTGATCCCAAGTGCTATATCGTATCTGCGGTTAATGTAAACATTCCTTTAGTAATATAAAACATATCAATTGTAATTACTGAACAGTATAAAAAACAATCGTAATCACTGAACACTATATGGATTTCTCCATCGGTCTATAACTTAACTTTTATAAACAGTAACAATATTGTACGTCGTTCTAAGAACATTTCCAATTGTTAGGTTTCATTTTTATCTTTAAAAGTTTATTTTCTGCAAAACGAAAAAAATAAAATAACATTCACTCCAATAATTTATTTTATTTTTTTTTGAAATAAATATTTCAAATATATTTTATCTTCACTTTATCATTACTTACTAATAAAACTTTAATAATTTTCCATATTTACTAACTTTACTTAACTATTTTGTTTTAACAATAATCCAATATAACTTTTATTTCGTATAAATTAAACATTATTATATACTAAATTTATTACATAACATGAATAAACAAAACATGAAACATCATAATTTGTAAAAAAATCACCATAGATACATATATATAATTTTCTATAATTGATTATCAAAAACATTTAGAAGTAAGAGATGAGTTTATTTATTTCTGATCCTTTTTAATTGAACTAAAAGTTCTTAAAATAAATATTCATATTATTTTTGATATAAATATTTGACTAAATGAAAATAATAGTCAAACTTTTGAAACTAATTGAATAATATTAACATATATAATTTATTTTGGTAAAAATAAGAATAAGTTAAAGTTAAAGACCAATTTACAATTTAAAAAGTTCATCTTGAAAAATGAAGATATGAACAATACATCTTCAAATTAGAGCAACTCTGTTCATTATTTTATTTTGAAGTAAAAAATGAAATAGTATTAGAGCAAAACTTATTTCAAAATAAAATAAAATAAATGAAAAATGAAGTAAGATTGGAACTGGTCTAATATGTTGTTGGTTTTGATTTGACTGATGACATATTTATTGCTACGGGGGTAAATATATACCGACAGAAAGCAGTCACTACATAAGAGTTTTAGTTTGGTATTGTCAGCAATAAATAAAATTCAGTTCATGTGGGTTGGATAAATCAACAAAGATATTAATACCTTTCATCAAACTTGGTCGTTGCAGCTAAATTAACAATGGCATCAACTTGGTGGATCATCTCATGTGCCAAAGAGTCTTGAATACCCAAATCCGCAAGGCAAATGTCCCCATTGACGACAGTGACTTTCTCAGATATAAGTTCAGTTAGATTTGGACCATACTTCTCTTTCACCACCTTGTACAAATCCTTCCCCAAAATCTGCATTGATCTCAAACACCTTAAAAAGTTGGCAGCCCATATGAGCATTTGAATTATTTGAATACATTAAGCTTATTAATTTGGCAATATGGGAGTTCTTTTTCATGCACAACAACTAAACTCAACACTCCAAACCTAAGTACGCAGAGACAAACCTCATCATTAAACCTCTGGGTAGCAGATTTTTCATTTGATGCTCTTAGAAGAAGATAGAGTTTCTTCACGTTTGGTGCCACCCTTAATATCTTCTCCATAAAAACTGCATATGAATGTATACAACATTATTATAGGGATTAAAGCTAGTTTAATTAAATAATAGTCTATAGAAAAGTATTTATAATTTGTATCTAAAATGAATATATACATATACGCAATCTTGTATGGACCCATACCGTAATACAGGGTCCATACAACTAAAATGAATTGCATATGCTTTTCTTATAACAACCCCGTTACTGAGAACTAATCAAATAACTATTCTTTATGGTGATCGCTTCAAGCATTTTACAATGCTAGACTTTATTGCTTCTAAGTCACACGTGCCATATTGCAATCTATACTGTTCGAGTGTAGCTGAAGTATTTTTTTTTCATAATCATAATGCATGGCCTTCTATTACTTTTTCTGTCATTTTTCTAATCTTGGGTGATCCAAATCTTTGGGATTGGTCTTGATCGGGTCGAGGTTCAACTTGTATTGTAAGAAGCAAGCCAACATAATCATGAGGCAACACAGACGAGTCTGAATAACTCCAAAGGTGACCTAGCCTGACCGGAGAAATCAGCCCCCTGGTTAGTCAACCGAATTACCCATGCACAACATGATTGTTCCAGTACAATGCCAAATTTTATCACGTGCGAAAAAATCCAAGGAATTACTTGTGTTTGTTGAGTCACTGCTAATGTTCATACAATACAAGGAGGAAAAAGTTCATTCATACCACCAAAAAAAAAGAAAAACATGATTGCTCCAGAAAATATTTAAATTATACAAATAGAACTTCTAAATTACAAGATATGTTCGTTACTTGTTTTAGAATGTGTTACATTGGCTCCGATTGGTAACCATCGCTTAATCGCGGAACCGCGAAAAAAATAGTTAAGTTCCGAAAAAATATTTAAGCTGCGGAAAAATTTAAAATTTGCGGAATGATGGAATAAATGTTTAATTGATCAAAATATTTTATATAATATTCATCTTTTATAAAAAATAAATATCAATCATAAAACTAATTATTACATAATATGAAAATAACTAATATTTATTAAATTATTTTAGCTCTTATTATAAATATTTAGCTTATCTTTTAATGAGATATTTAATAATAGATTGACATTCCATAATATTATAAATAAATATAATATAACTTTATTTTTAACACAACTATTTATCATAAAAATTATTGCCATCTATTTAAAAATTTAAAATAGTTTTAGCATATAATTAATAATATGAAAGTGTTGAATTTATAATTTTTTCCACCATAATCTAGTAAACTCACTTTTCCACTTAATAAAAATTCTCTTTATATTTCTGTCAGCAATGCGTTTTTACGTTTTTTTATTATTACGCAATTTTTATTGATTGGTAACTTTTTTGCGGAATCGCGTAAAAACGTCATTCCGCCGTTACGTAATGTAAAAATTTACATGCATGTAAAATGCATTTTAAGACTATTTAGCCCTTTACATGCATTTAAGAAAATTTTACATGCATGTAAAATGCATTTAAGACTATTTAGCCATTTTTATCAAAAATGGTTAAATAGTAAAAATGGCTAAATAGTAAAAATTACATTTTAAATAGTAATTTTTTTTTACTATTTAGCCTTTTACATGCATTTAAGAAAATTTTGCATGCATGTAAAATGCATTTTAAGACTATCTAGCTCTTTTTATCAAAAAAATCATGATTTCTTTCCAAATGTGAGCTCATATAAAACGAACTTACTGCATATTCTAAGAGCATCAATAATAAAGAATTTTTTATTAATGGTTTTATCAACTTTAAAAAATAAATATTTTAAAATAGTTTGATTATGTGACTAAAATTCAACGGTACGAAAAGAAATATATGAGTCAGAAGAGGACAATAGGATATGAGAGTCGCTTACCATTTTTAATTTAAGAGTTTCTCCAAGAAATTTTTTTTTTTGAGAAAAAAAAGTTTATTAATTCTCCAAGAAAATTTTTGCCAGAGTTTCTCACTTTTTCTTCTTCTCTAATATTTTTTAACTTTTTCTTTTATAAGAAAACTACCGATGCGGATGCACTTTTTCGTTTATCCGATGCACTTTTTCAATTATTTTACCAAAAAAAAAATTGTATTGTCAATAACTTCATAGTTTCTAACTAGTAGGATTTATGTATACTAATATAAGTATATATGCATGAATAGAGAGATAAGGGTGAGAGAGTATACTATTTGCTAAGAATCCCGCCGCTCCAATGACCAATATGGACTTGTTGTCAAGGTACTGAAGAACACTTACGGCCTCCATTTCCGTCGACATAATTTATGTTTGTATGCACTTTGAGTGAGAGAAAGAATCCTACCAGTACAACAACAAAATATGCAGAGTCCCGATTTATAATTATGAACTTTACAAGGTGAAATCAATGTGTGCACCTATATTTTTGTCCTCTCCCAACTACTTGGCATTAGCTGTCAACAATTCTCATAAAATTGACTATTCATTTCAAATTTTACAGATCATAGATATGGACATCTTCAACTCATTAGAAACAAAAAGATAAAAACATCACTCCTTTCATATTATATACAGTGATGTTTTAACCAAAAGTTTCAAATGATGTTTTTTTTTTCTTGAAAAAAAAATTCAAATGATGTTTTACTATAAGAAATGTTTTGTGATGATTTATCATTGGTTATACTGTTTTTAGAAAAACTCCACACTTGATGATACTATAAAATCTCGATAAGGTATGCGTCGTGTCTAATAATGGAAACAGCATATAAACTATATAAAAACACGGTCCTTTAACCCGTAAAAACACGGTCCTTTAACCCGTATCTCGAAACATGAAAACAGTCTAGGCTGGATTTCTGTCGGCACATGTACATTTGTAAATTTCTATATTTAAATGAGAATGAATCGGAGAAAGTACAACAACCAAATCATATAGTCCTAACATTTACAATTTTAGGTTTTAAAAAATGAAACTAATTACAGCAAGCTACCTTCTTCTCCGTTTTAATCACACGTACTTTGGATATGAACTTCTTCAATTCAAAGCTGACTTAACTAGGTGATGGTAACCAAATAAACATAGTTATCAAAGAGTAGACAAATTTGGGTACCAAGTGGGGCTTCTGAAAATTAATGGGGATTTTAATCTAAATTTGCATGGTTAACCAGATACTTAATTAAGCTTGACTGAATTATTATATCTGATTAAAATTTAAAGTATTCTACCTTAGAAGTTAGAACCTACCAACATTGAAGAGAAAATTAGATCCAACTTACAACCATATAGACGACTAACGTGGGTTAGTTATAATCAAGACATGATTAACCACAAAAGACTAAACAACTAGATTATCAAAGTGGTATTTTGGTCATGTGCTCATATTCGAATTATAGAAAATAAAATTAACTAATGAAAATAAATACAGCAGTTTATTCTTCTTTTGGTTTAAGTTTTATTCCCCGTTCTCTAAACATCCGTGCGGATTCTCTTGCGAAAGAGGCCCGATCACGTGTTTTAAACTACTCAGTTGTTAACGTTTTGGCTCCAGAACCGCTAGCTCAAGAGGCTAGTATGTTCGGGCAAGTTTGATTGAATAAATCTTTGGATGACAAAAAAGGTATATTTATGGCTAACTGAAACTATATCGACTAGACAAGTAACATATATATTATTAAACTTCTAATCAAAATAAAATCAAAGAATATTTATAACTATTTAAATACAAAAATATATAAATAAATATAATATGTTCATGAAAATATTTAAACTATACCGATAGAACTTCTAAATTACAATATGTTTTCATTAATTCTTTTAGAGTACGTTACATTGTAAAATACTTTTATGTTTTTTCTTCACACACACAATCACATTACGATGGAGAACACAATTTTTTGATTTTGAAATGCATTTAGGACTATTTAGCAGTTGGGCAAGTAATCCCCCCCCCCCCCACATATATTTTTTTGTTAGTTTGTTTATTCTATAATAAACAATAAGCCTATTGTTTTAGTATATAAATTATAGTTTCTAATCTTTAGATTTAACATATATTTGATATATTTTACGCAATTGTAGCTCAAAATTTCTGGATATGAAAGTGGACATATTTACGTGGACGAAAGATAAAACAAGGTGAAAATCTTTTTACGGACAAAAATATTGGACATGATGCAGTGAATAATTAATGGTGAGCATTACATTTTTAATAGGTATTTAGATATAGTAAACAAGTTAAACAAATTTAATTACCCATTAAATAGAAGATGTATCATGTATAGACGAGAAAATTAGTTTCAAAAACAAAAAAATAGACAAAAAAATTAGATGAGAAAAACGTGGACGGAAAAGTTATAGTTAAAATGTGTACTTGGATATATTAAAAATAGCTTATACATGTATTACATCAAAAATATATCTTAATATTACTCAAAATAAATAAATATATATATTATATATATATATATATATATATATATATCTTAATATATTTTTGAAATATATCTTACACTTATCTTTCAATAAGTTGTTCATAATAGGGTTAATGCTTATTATATCACTAAAAATGTACCATCTCTTTTTTTTTCCCAAATTAAAATTATATTAAAGGCCTAAAGCCCGAAAGTTACAGCCTATTTATATAATTATATATGTATATATATATATTTACCAAAATTATTGTAAATTGGCATCAACAAATACAAAACTAAAATAGCACTAATCAATTTTTTTGATAGTTAAATGATGAAAAATTTATTTAATTTTCTTTTTACATCAGGTTAATTAATAAATAGATTTCTAAGTTAACATATTTTAACCAAGACAAACAAAATCTCAAAATTATTAGAATTTATATTTATATATATGCATATATTTAAAATAAGTAATCATTAAATATAATATAATATACTTAAAAATATTTTTATAAAATGAAATTTAACTTTATTATAATTTAAATAAAGTCAAATTGAAATAGTTAAACTAAATCAATAGAAATAAGACTACAAAAATAAGTTTATGATTTTTTTCAAACGTCGAAATTAAAATATGTAAATAGTAATGTTAAAATAAAATTATATATTTTAATATAAAATATAATATTATATATAAAATTGGCGCATGAAAAATCCTAGTATATATATACTAGGTGTTTTGTCCGCACATGCGGGCATAAATTTCTTATAAATACTTATTAGTTTATGTCTTATTAATCTAAAACCAGCATAACAAATTATTATTAATGTTTTTAAATAGTTAAATCTATATATGTCAAATACTTTTAATCAAAATATATATTTATTATTGTGTTAAGTTTTTTTAAAACACTCATATCTTAGAGATAGTTTAGAAAATATATTTATATTTTTGGTTGAGTAATATTTAATAATAAATTGTTTTGTATCTTAATTTTTTTTAAATTTTATAATAAAAATATTGTTTTCAGATAGGCACAAAAAGAATATATATATAAGAATTATCTTTTTGATAATTCTAAAATATTATTTTGTAATCAATTATTTAATATAGCATATAACATATAAACTTTATATCATTAAAATAAATTAGTGAATAGTTAGAAACTAATAATAAATTAATAACCTATCTAAAAGTCTAAAACCTAATAAAAATATGACAAATAAGAAAAGCTAATATAACATATAAATTTAATATTAATAAAATAAAATTCGCTTTTATTTATATAGAATATTCATCAAGCTATTATTTTCAATTAATGATTTAATGACTCAGCTCAAAACAAATAATACATCAATGATATTTAGCTTAAACTTAATAAAAAATATGACAAATAAGCAAAATTAGCTAAAATCATGGAGAACATGACAAGTAAGCAAAATCACTTCATAAATAATAGTATAGATATAGTTATGACATGGTTTAACATAATTATAACAAAGTTCAATTATATAAATTTAAATATAAACCAATGGTAACTACCATAATTAAATAATTATAAGAAAATATTTAAAATCTTAGATAAAATTATTAGTATTTTATATATTTTCAATGTTTCTAATAAGATTTCATCCATATATGGTAAATTGTAAGAATATATATTTATTTTATACATATATTTAATTATTATATATACTGTTTATTTTTATTTGTCAAAATATAATGTATACATGATACTATACTTAAGACATAAAATACCAAAATATAATTAACATGTGTCAATAAAAAGTGCTTTATATTAAAGCTTTCAAAATATTTTAAAATATGAAAATACTTTTTTTGCGAAATAATACGTAATTTATATTCCAAAAGATATTTATTTTTCAAAATATATTAAAAATTTTAACATTGCTTTTAAAATTATATCATTAACAAATTCTTTATAAGTAATATAGTATTACTTTTTAAAATATACCACATGATACTAAAATTATTATAATATGATCAAGTTATTATAGATATCTATAATTTGATAAGTTTTAGACATTTTTAATTTTTATAAATATCTATATTTTTATTAGATAGTTAAATAAGTAAATTATATAAAATTTATTATTAAATGTAACTATAAGTCTAAAAAACTGAACGCATTCAAAATTTAACTGTGATAAAATAATTTAATTTGATTCATATTCGATTCATTAAATTTAATAAATATATTTTGTAATTTAAATATTTAAGCTAAAGCAAAAAATATAATTTACTAAATTTTACTTTTAAAGAAATAAAATTGTATACAAATTATTATTTTAGAAAAATGGAAAATAATTTATGAAATTAAACTTATTTAAATATCATCAAATTAGAAAACTAATTAACTAAAAATAATTACTTTATACTTTTCAAAAATAATGATTTCAAAAATTAAGTGTAATAAAAAGTTTTAATTAAAATTTTATTTAAAAATATTATTTTGTGTATGGCGCAGAAAACTTTTAGCTTTGATTGATATAACGAAGGAATTCAACAGCTAGAAAAATCAGTCATGCAAGTGGACACGTGTCCATGTAAAAAAGAAATACGCAAGATTCAACAAATACGCACATGTGCGCACGTGCAAGAACATACACTTCGACCCACTACACACTTTTGTATATTCAAAACAAAAGATGAATGTCAAAGTTTTATATCATCATCATATGATATCTTACGGATTAAGAATTTACTAGGATAAAACATGCGCCTTGCGAAAGGTGAATTTATGATAAATATTTAAAATATAAAATATTGATAAATGATATCAAGTCAGCAATATCTCGGTTTTATTAGGGGTAAACATATCGGTTTAACTACATGATTACATTTTGTTCAAAAAAAAAACTACGGGTTCAAGTTTGGTTTGATTTATTAAGGTCTAAGAGACTCTTAACCAAAGTCAATTCAAATTATTTTGGTTTGATTTGTGTTCGGTTTTATTTCGATTTGGATTGTGTTCGATTCAGTTTTAATTTAGTTTGGTTTGTATTTGGTTCGTTTTATTTTGGTTTTGTTTGTGTTTGTTTAATTCAATCGAATTGATTTTTCTAGTATTGTTTTAGTTACAAAAATATAATTTATAAGAACATAAACAAATCATCACTTGACACTAAGATATTATTTTGTTCATTAATATTAGTATACATTTTTAGTGGAACCTTCGAATAATTCATATATTGATAAATTAATTGCATGATTTTAAATTTTAATTATCTTATACTTTCTTCGCTTATTAACCAATCTTTCTAATTAATACAAATATTCTTTTTACTGAAACTTATGAAAATTATATACTACATATATCAATTGCACGCATCATATTGTGCAATATTTTATATTTACTATTTATTTTCTGTTTTTCTGTAAATTATGAAATTATAAAATAATAATATATATATATATTGAATAACTAAGAAATCAATTACTATATGTAATAAATTGGTGTGCCATATAAATCAAACGACCACTCTTGTTTTTTGCAATCATTTTAGGGTAAATAAATCAAAACAATCACTTTTATTTGTCGTATATAATATGTAACTAAATTTAAATGATATTAAAATAGATATTACTTTTAATATTAATTTTATTAAATGAGGTTTCTACTCATATGATTTTATGATTATTTGCATATTTGTGAAACAAAATTTTGCACCAACGATTTTTAATGTGGATGTTTAATAGTTTCAAAGATTTATAATCATTTAAAAAACAATGAAGATTTCAAAATAAAAATATTAACTTTTCAATATATGTTCAATGCAAATATCAAAATATTAGTATGTATTTTACTATTTTCATACGATGTTTAGTTTAATTTAAACGATATGAATTTTATATATATATATGTAAACCTACTAAAATGAAATTATTTATTCATACGATCTTATAATCATTGTATCCTAATATAGGAAAAATTTAAACCTTGATCACAAAAGTTTATATGAGACTTTTAACAGTTTTAGTAATTTATACTCGTTTTGAAAAATTTAAAATAAAACATATACAAAAAAATCTAATTTTTATTATATGTTAACGTAGTTGTGTAATTTATTTTAATAATAAAGAATTAAACAAAAATGATAGAAAGTATATAAATTGTTATCAAATCTTTATTATTTAAGGCTATTAGTTGTCGTATATATATTTTAGTCACATTAGGTAATTTCGTCGGTTATATTTAAAGAAAGATATTTGCGACCAATGTAATGCTAGAGAGTATAATTTTTAAACTATAGTTTATATGAGATGTTCTAGAAATTTTTGAAATAAGATTTGGAAGACATACAGAAATGCCACATAAGATGGAGTCATTTTTTAATTCTTACAAAACTAAAATTCATATATATATTTTTAAATGATTTTCAAATAATACTAGGTGTCTTCCTGCACCATGTGCAGTAAAAAAAATTAAAATATGTTTTAACAGATAAATATCAATTATATTTAAATTTTTTATTAATATTATAAATTTTCTTTTTCTTATCAATATTTTAGTATAAGTTTGATTTAACTAAACATAAAAATAAAGATAAAAATAAATTGTTTATTTTAAATTATAATTAAGAATATGCAAATATATATTTAAAATTCCAATCTTAGATAGATTTTTCTATCTATTTATTTTAATTAAATATATTAAATAAATATGTAAAAATTGCATATTTTCAAAAAATTAAAATTAAACAACACTTATAAAATTTGTAGATATATATAAGAAACTAATGATTTACGATTTAAATTTATAATTTTTAAAAAAATTGTATACATTTTTTGAAAATTTATAATTTTAAAATAAATAAATAAATGATATTTCGAAATTTTAAAAATATTTGTAACAGATAAATATGAATTATACTTAATTTTTTTATTAATATTGTAAATTTTGTTTTTATTATCAATATTTTAGTATAAATTTGATTTAACTAAACATAAAAATAAAGATAAAACAATTTTGTTTATTTTAAATTATAATTGAGAATATGCATGTATATATTGAAAATTCTAATCTTAGATATATTTTTTCTATCTATTTATTTTAATTAAATATATTAAATAAATATGTAAAAATTGCATAATTTTCAAAAATTAAAATTAAACAATACTTATAAAATTTGTAGATATATATAAGAAACTAATGATTTACGATTTAATTTTATAATTTTTAAAAAAATTGTATACATTTTTTTTTGAAAATTTCATAATTTTAAAATAAACAATTAAATGATATTTCGAAATTTTCAAAAAAAATTAAAATTAAACAATACTTATAAAATTTGTAGATATATATAAGAAACTAATGATTTACGATTTAATTTTATAATTTTTTAAAAAATTGTATACATTTTTTGAAAATTTTATTTAAAATAAAAAATTAAATGATATTTCAAAATTTTAGATGCCATAGTTGAATATATTTATTTAATGATGATTTATGTGTTATTACCATATTCTAAAAAAAATCCAAAATATAAATCAACAATAAGTGTAATATATGAGTTGTTACCATATTTTAAAAAATTTACAAAAATTTAAATTAACATTAAATGTAAGTGTAATATATGAGTTGTTACCATATTTTAAAAATTTTACCAAAAATATAAATTAATATTAAATGTAATTGTCCATGTCATATTAATCTATAAGTCATGTCATCAATATTAGTAGCCATGTCATATTATTTTTTCTGAAAACGATTGTAAAGATGACATGTGGCAAAATCACTTTTCAAATATAGTCTAGGAGATATAGGGGATAATGGTAAGCATTAATTACAACTCTATCCACCCGAAGCTGACCCATCTCCCTAGCTAGTTACGTCCAAGCTCAAACTTGTGGACCGTGGACAAGTTCTTTATTAGTGGATGACTTATTACATTCACGTCGTACGGTCTATGCAACATTGATACATCTCTTCTTCGTTCTCGGGTAATTTTTTGGTCCACGCCTTGAGCAACTTGACCAGTCACATCCCCTGTCCCTATGTTGTTTTCTTTATTCGTGAGTGTGATGCCTTCCACCGCAGGATGCAAGTAGGCCTCCAGAGAGTTGATTCAGTGTATTTTGCCTATCGAGCAATCAAATTAGTAAACCTAACCACACAACATGATCGAATGGTACGGTGAGGTTGAGGTTCGAAAAGTGCTAAACACCCATGATTTGATACTTACCAAATTCAGATTTACCTATTTGTATTGCCAAGCAATATAGATATTTAATTTCCATTGTGAATAATCGGATCTGGTGCTGGTGGACAGGTTTCCAAGAAATTAGTCGGTTGGATCTCGATCTACCACACATCTCCGAGTTATAAAAAAAAATAGTAATCCCATTACTGTATATGATTATGAATAAAAATGTAGAAAGCCTTTCTTTTTGACAATGATTAGGCATATGAACCTGTGTAAGCCATATAGGCAAATATAGTGAACCTAAAGATAAACAATAAATCGTCGGGTTAATGATAAACACATTGTGTAAAACGAAATGCAAGATACGATCCTAACTTTATTTTGCTGAATAACTCGATAGTGGGAGTGCCTGGGAGACAAAAGACTGTTAACTTCCTACATGAACTTGTATATAAAGAAGTTCTATCATTTGACACATATAAATTAGAAGACATTCATGCTTCATTCAGTTTTCTAATATGACCCAGTTAAATTTCCCATACATTCTTCAAAAATAGTTGACCATTTAACCTGGGAGACAAAAGACTGTTAACTTCCTACATGAACTTGTATATAAAGAAGTTCTATCATTTGACACATATAAATTAGAAGACATTCATGCTTCATTCAGTTTTCTAATATGACCCAGTTAAATTTCCCATACATTCTTCAAAAATAGTTGACCATTTAACTACACTTGGTCAACACTCGATAAGTCATTATTATTAGGAGTGCCCATATGTAATGGTTTGATTAGTTTAACTTCCTACGAGTTTAGCAGCTGATGTTGGATCAGAAATACTTATAAGAAATAGAATACTTAAAATTGGTTACGTATCAGAATTGCCTATTAGTACTATTGATTGATAGATGTTATCCAGGGCTTAAACTTCAGCAAACCAGCTTAATTGGTGTTTATGAATAATAATAACCCTCGGTAGTTTCCTCACACAAGGCTAAAATTTAAAATCAAACTACTCAATTACAAAGTAGTTGTAAACTTAGCGTGTCAAACACGAAAGACAATTGAAGGAGATGGGTGGGAGTTCTCAGAACTCAACTTAAAGCTGTGAGAAGCTGTTGAATTGGTGAGAGGGTGATCAATACTGAGATCATAGTCACCATGAAAGAGTGAAGCTTCAAAATACCCATCAGCATAAGTTAAACCTGTGGTTTGCCCACGAAGCCCTCCCCACTCTCGCAGAAGTTTGTCCACGACGTCTCCGGTCGGTAGGTTCCTGAAGTTGCCATCGGTGAGGCACATTCGGAAGCAACCTTTTGGATTATAACCTGACCATGTCACCATTCCTTTCACTTTCGGATGTGCGTGGCCTTCCCTAAGGACCTGCTCGAAATAATTGGCATGCAAGGATGAAACATTTGTCTTTTCCCCCAAGATTTTCTCAAATTGTAAAAAAAAATTGTTATTATGATTAACCCTAACATATTTATAACCCTTAAATATATTTGAGTTACCTGAACATTTGGAGGAGCTGAGACGTCGACCTCAAATAGCCAAATAGGCAAACCAGTGGCACCAAGAGTGTCAAGAGCTGATCTCATATACGGAATGTTAGGAGTAGTGAAAAAATGAGACTCAAGACCGATCCCTAAAGGAATGTTTCCGGGGACACGAATAGATTGAAGCTCTCTAAGCTTCTGTAAATATATACTTTGCTGGACTAGACACCCCATCCCCTGGTTGCTCTAACGTATTGAATTCATTCATAAACATTGTAGTCGTTGGGTCACTAGCATGCGCCTGCTCAAAGACTTTATAGGAGGTTTTAGGGCCCATCTTGTTCTCAAAGAATGAGAAATGGAGATTTTCATTCACAACGTCCCAACTAGCGAGTTGGCCTTTGTACCTTGACACAACCGAGTAAACCCTTCTCTTCACGGCGTTGTAGAGATCGGGTCCGTTCAATGCCGTCACCCAACTAGGTTGATATTTAGGGTCGTCCAACAGAATATGGTGGCCACGAATAGCGATCCCATGTTGCTTGAATAATTTTACCATCGCGTCTGCGGTTGAGTAATCCTCTTTGCCTCTTACAGCTTCCGTGCTGTACCATTTCATCTCGTTCTCGAAAACTGTCACAGTGAATCTCTTAGTGAACCAGTCTTGGAATGCTTGGTTCCCAAGTATGTTACTTCCCGCCGAGCACCTGCACCCGAATGGGAACCCGAGTCTGTTTTGAACGATGGAGATGGTTGCGTTTGGTACTGCCTCACCGGCGCTGTTTACGGCTCTGATCCTCACGGCTCCTTTCCTCGTTATGCTAATGCTCTGCTTGTGGTGAGAGTTCCACTCTTCTTGAGTAAATGGTTGCAACGAGACGCTGTCCACCCAAATCTCAGCGGTTGTGTCCTCGCTCTACGCATTACAATAAGTCAATAAGAATCATCATTGGTTAATTTCTCTGTTTCCACTTAAATGTAACGTTTTTCTTTTCACATTTAAAATGAAAAGAACCATAAATCATAGCAAATCTCCCAAAAGACCATAAATAATTATTTTAAAACATTATTATTTTAAATAATATTTTTTTTTAAAGTTAATCCTAGGGATATAACTGTTGTTTTACCTTTTTAATTAAATATTTTGGTCATTTTGACTTTTCTGTGTTATATTTATGATTAAAAAATATTTAGTATTATCATAAAAAAATTCTCAATCATAAATTACATTTCTCAATAAATTCGTCCTTTTTAAAAATAAACTTTGGTATCTTTTTGTAACTTTCCTTTTAATAATATATTAAAAGTAGTAGTTTTCTTAGACAAACAATCTAAGACCATTACTATGTTTGTATATGAAGATACCTCAAAGAAGAGATCTACAGGACCAGATTCATCAACAGTTAGACCACCTTTGAGCATGGACCAGCATTTGGATTCAGCAATAACTGAACCGGCATGCTTATATTCACCATTCTTCTTGAAAACGGCTCTTAGAGGAGCGTTCCCTTGGCTTACTTGTAACCAAGCTACAAGTAACATATAACAAATTAGCTGGCACAATGCTTACAAAATTCTAAAGAGTGCGAGCCAAAACGGAACAAAAATTCAGTATGGTTGTCCCTATAGTATAAAACCATCATTTAGTTGTTTCTTTAATATAATTTTTTTCATAATCCCAAAACTAACCATTGATTAATCTAATTAAACACATTAAACTAATAGAATTTAAAAAATAATAATTAAGAAAGTTTAGAAAGGGAAAATAAAAATAAAAACTTTTAATTTTTAAATAAAAATAAACTTTGTAAAACTTAATAAAAATAAAAAAATATTTACAATTTTTTAAATAAAAACGTTAAATCAACCTAATAAAAAACAGTTTACAAAGTTTTATTTTTTATAAAAAGTTTAAAATGCATGTAAACTTTTTAATTTTATCAAAATTTTTAATTAAAAAAAATTAAATTGTATTTCTATAAAGTTTGTTTAAACTTTTTATTAAAAACTTTTTGTAACGTTTTATTTTTATTTTTATAAAGTTTACAAATTTTATAAAGTTTGTTTAAAGTTTTTATTAAACACATTAAATTAAAAGAATTTTAAATTTTTTAATTAAAAACGTTTTAAAAAGGGAAATAAAATAAAACTTTTAATTTTTTTTAATAAAAATAAACTTTGTAAAAATAAAATAATTTACAAAGTTTTTTAATAAAAACGTTAAATAAACTTATTAAAAACATTTTACAAAGTTTTATTTTTATAAAAAGTTTAAAACGTTTTTAATAAAACTTTAATTAAATAAAAATTTTAAAATTTATAAAAATAAAAATAAAACTTTATAAATTTTTTTAATAAAAACTTTAAACTAACTTTATTAAAAACATTTTACAAAGTTTTATTTTTATAAAAAGTTTAAAATGTTGTAACCTTTTTAATTTTATCGAACTTTTTAATAAAAATAAAAATTTTAAAAATGTTTTTAATAAAAATAAAATTTGTAAACTTTATAAAAAAAAAATAAAATTTTACAAAAAATTGCACCTAACTTCAAAACACCACATGTTGTATAGATATGTATCATGTAGAACAAGAGTTTATGAAAAAAAATCAAAAGAAAAACTATGGGAAAACCATAGATTAATGAAGAAGACAAGAGAAAATTATTTTTTAAAAATTTTTGACAATTAAAATCGAAAATAACACGTTTTAGGAAGTTAAAATATTTTTAGGAGATTTTTAGAATATTTCCTTAAGTGAAACTTTCATTAATTTTCGCAAAAATCAGATAATCTTATCCGTAGAAGGCGCATTCTAAAAGTTTAGAAGATTGACAAAAATCCAGAACACGCTTTCTACTTTTAGTAGACGTAATAGTACATTTTAGAAAACACATTGCACGAAATTTAGAATACTTAATAAAAGTAGAAGATGCATCCAGACGAAAAGTAGATAGCTTTAGGATTAGTAGAATGTGCATTCCACTTATTTAGAAATTTAGTAACTAGTAGAATGTACTTTCTAAAAAAGAACGTGTTTATTTTAGAAATCGTTTTCTACTATAACATTTTCCGTAAAAGGCACATTCTACTTTTAGTAGAACGTATTTTCAAATTTTTATTTATAAACTTTTTGAAGAAAAAAAATATCGCTTGTGTATATAGGTGTTTTATTAATTGTTTGTATTTTTAATATTTTTTTTTGATTCACAAAACTATTTATTTCATTAATTTTCAGAAATACAAAGGGTAAAACGGAGAAAAATTGGACAAAAAAAAATTTATACCAAAGGGACAACATCCTTGCTTTTTTGTTTTTTTTTTATTGGCAATTTTCCCTATCTACCAGAGAAAGCGTAGAGAAGTCCCTTTTCCAAATAAACCTTTTCCAAATCGAAATTTTATTTATCGTTGATAATAAGAGATCCAAAAGTTTATACCATGTACAAGCATTAAAATATATATTGATAGAGAAACCTTATAGGAAATTCAATTTAACATAACAACAATAATAATATATGAAAGTGGGGAACAACTTGATAGAGAAATACAGCAGAAGCAACACAAGCTTCATTGCAACTAAAGAATCGCTTGATAATGCTTAAGGGTTTCAATAATTTTATACTATTTGTTTTTATGGTCTTGATATAGTGACTTAACAAAAAACGAAAGTATGACTATACTTTTGTAAGATTTGACCACATATTCATTTGGAAAACGAGGTCCAGGTACCTAGAGCATCTCCAATGTAAAACTCTATATTTTCCTCCAAAATGGAATAAAAATAAATATGGAGTAAAAATGTTTCAACCCTATTCTATTTTCCACTCCATAATGGAGTAATGTACAAACAAAAAATATATTACTTCATCTATGAAGTAAATTTCATTATGGAATGGGATATGGAGTTGGGTTGGAATATTTCTTACTCCATATTCACTTTTACTCTATTTTGGAGGAAAACATGGAATTGGATTAGAGATGCCCTTATCATCCCATTAATCTTTAATAGAAAGCAAATATATAAGTATAGTCAATAGTCAATACACATTCTAAAAAAATAAACAAAGTTAACAGATATGTAAGTCCTTGATAATTTGTTGGTCTTTCAAGTTGATTTTTCCTTTGATGTAGTCACCATATACTAACCAGAGCCAGTGGCGGAGCCATAATTAATGTTTTTGTACCGGTGTCGGTCATTAACCTATATATATGGTTAAAATAAGTTTACAAAAAGTATTTTCCTATAGCTTAAAATGTTTTTGTTAAGATTTGATTTTTAAAATCTTTAAATAGGTTTTAACAAATAAATAACAGAATCATTTAAAAACTATTCACTGACATAATTTTTTAATACTAATTTCATAATTTTATTTCTATAGATTTTTCACAGTTATTTAAAAAAAATTAAAAATCTCCAAAATCTTTTAAAGACAAGATAATTCACAAAAGCTTGTGAGTACATTAGTAGCTTTCATGTTTTATCAAATTCTAAATAAAATCCAAAGATAAATATAGAAAATTAAATTAAATTAAAAATGTAAAAGTAAATAACTTGAACATACAATATTTTTTTGTTTTCAAAAAAAACATACAATATGTTTTATATTTTCTAGCTAACAAAATCATAAATGAAATGGTAGGCTAACTTTAATTTTAAAAAAAGTAGGCTAAGTAAGAGTTTTTGACTATTTCAAAATCTGAGTTTTATGTTTTTCTAAAAATAATATAATTATATAATATTTTAATTTTTTCTAATATTTGTATTGTATTTAAAGTGAATTTAAATTATAAATGAACATAATATCAGAATAAATATGAGTTTAAGTCTCTAATTATTACTTGGCCAATTAAATTAAGTTTTTGTTTTCATTGTTTTATTTTTTATGGGGTCAAACTATAATATCTGGTGGGGTCATTATATATTTTCATGAAAAAAAACTTGTATTTTATAAATAAGGTGGGGTCAGCTGACCCCCCCCCCTCTACACTCTATGGCTCCGCCCCTACCAGATATCTGAGACGACTCATACGCTTTACTAGGATTATATTCGTAAAAACAGCTTCTGTTTTTTTTGTTTGATCACAAAAGGTTGACTGTAATTTTACAAAGGTTTTAAATTAGTTTTGCATTTGATTCAAGTTTGGGTATAGGTTTACATTTAAAATCATGTTTTGAGTCATCTTTGGCAATTTCCCTTTATTATTAAGCATACATTTTAACTTAGCATATTATTTAAATATTTTCAAAATGAGAATCTCAAAAAGATTTTCTTAAATATATTTTCAAAGATTACATTTTAATAATATTTTTATTTAAAATATAAATATATATTTTCTAATATAATTTTTAAATAAAAAATTAGTAATTAACATTAAATAATTTATTATAAATGAATATTAATTAACATTTATTTATTGAATAAGAAATAACATTTCTATAATACTTATATCTACATAACTTATATTCATAATTAAATTACTACAACAATAAATAAATATAAAATAAATTCATATACTTATTGACTATTTTATAAATATAAAACTAAAACAA
Organism: Raphanus sativus; assembly: GCF_000801105.2. Classification (NCBI taxonomy): domain Eukaryota; kingdom Viridiplantae; phylum Streptophyta; class Magnoliopsida; order Brassicales; family Brassicaceae; genus Raphanus; species Raphanus sativus. The sequence continues at coordinate 10,627,556 of NC_079518.1, forward strand.
GTACATATACAGAATGACTTATATTCATAAATTTTAACATATTCCAATTACTAAAATAAAATAGTAAAGTAAGATATTTAAAATAATGGATATTTTATATTTCATATACATATTTAAATTAGTTATTAAAATATATTTAATATATTGAATGTAAGAGAAATGAAATAATAAATTTAGTTGATATTAGTATTATACTATTATTTGATTATATGGTACATAGAAATATAAAATAAGTTTTACGATAACAGTTTTTACGTGTTATTTAATAAACATATAAATATTTATAAACTATGAAACATGTTGAAGGACATATATTAATTTATATTATCACAAGATAATTTTCATAAATAGAAAAAATTAATAAAAAATAATATTATTATTTTAAAGCTTGAAACTATAAATAAAATTAATATAAGACGGGTTGGTACTTTGAGTTTCGATTCTTATTTACATCACATCCTACATCCCATTCTGGTAAATTTGTAAGTACGGATCGAGTTCGGATATAACACTAGTTTTTGTTCTAATTTGTATCATATCTTAAAATTAATAAAATAACTATATATTATTCGAATCCGGATTATATTCAATTGGTTCAGATATATTTGTAGTCAAATTCAAAATTTAAAAGTAAAACATAAAAATAAATACTTATTTATATAGAGTTGGATATTTAAGGTATTTGTTTAAAACTTATACTTATTTTTCATTTCAAAATAAATATAGGACTGAGTATTTGAAGTACATACAGTATTTATGTCTCCAATATTTTTATTTGTGATTAATTTGGATTTTTAGTTTTTGGGGCTTCGAGATCGGGCTTAGCGTCTCAAACACGAAGGACAATTAAAGGAGATGGGTTGGAGTAACCAGAAGTGAAATTAAAGCTGTAAGAAGCTGTGGAATTGGTGAGAGGGTTAGAAATATCGAGATTATAGTCACCATGGAAGAGGGAAGCTTCAAAGAATCCATCAGCATCAGTTAAACCTGTGGTTTGCCCACGAAGCCCTCCCCACTCTCGCAGAAGTTTGTCCACAACGTCTCCGGTGGGTAGGTTCCTGAAGTTGCCATCAGTGAGACACATTCGGTAGCAACCTTTTGGATTATAACCTGACCATGTCACCATTCCTTTCACTTGAGGATGTGCGTGGCCTTCCCTTAAGACTTGCTCGAAATAACTGGCCTGCAAGAAACACGAACATCAGACATATAGGAACAAAATGGCAGTATTGGTTGTGGACACTACCGGACGAAGCGTTTGCATTAGCTTGTAACTTTAAAAAATTTATTATGCATAAATCAAAGGGAAATCAAATGCCCCCAAATTATCACAAAAAAACTTTTTAAGTTAGATTAACCTAAAATGTCCCCACGTTTTAGATCCGGCAATGCCATACTGAATGGGACGTAATTTTTGGTAGAGCTTATAAAAGAATATATATTTGAGTTACCTGAACATTTGGAGGAGCTGAGACGTCAACCTCAGTGAGCCAAATAGGCAAACCAGTCGCAGCAAAAATGTCAAGAGCTGATCTCATATACGGAATGTTAGGAGTACTGAAATGAGACTGAAGACCGATCCCTAAAGGAATGTTTCCGGCAACATGAATAGATTTAAGCTCTCTAAGCTTCTGCAGATACCTTGCTGGAGTAGAAGCTGAGTCCCCCGGTTGCTCTAACGTATTGTATTCATTCATAAACATTGTAGTCCTAGGATCAAGGGCATGCGCCTGCGCAAAGACGTTGTAAGAGGCTTTAGGACCAAGCTTGTCCTCAAGGAATGAGAAATGGAGATTCTCATTCACAACGTCCCAACCATCAAGCTGGCCTTTGTACCTAGTGACCACCGAGTAAACTCTTCTCTTCACGGCGTTGTAGAGATCGGGTCCGTTCAAAGTCTTCACCCAACTAGGTTGATAAATAGGGTTGTCCCATATAATATTGTGGCCACGAATAGCTATCCCATGTTGCTTGAATAATTTTACCATCGCGTCTGCGGTCGAGTAATCCTCTTTGCCTCTTACAACTTCCGTGCTGTACCATTTCATCTCGTTCCCGAAAGCGGTCACGGTGAATCTCTTATTGAACCAGTCTTGGTATGCTTGGTTCCCAAGTATGTTACTTTCTACCGCGCACCCGAATGGGAACCCGAGTCTGTTCTGTACGATGGAGATGGTTGCGTTTGGTACTGGCCCACCGGCGCTGTTTACGGCTCTGATCCTCACGGCTCCTTTCCTCGTCATGTTAATGATCTGCTCCTGGTGAGAGTTCCACTCTTCTTGTGTGAATGGTTGCAACGAGACGCTGTCCACCCAAATCTCAGCGGTTGTGTCCTCGCTCTACACATGACCATGACAATAAGTCAATAAGAATCATCAATGGTCAGTTTCTATGTTTCCAGATTCCAGTTTACATATAACGTTTTCTTTTTGACATTTTAAAATGTAAAAAAAAGTTCAGAAATTACTTTTCCCAAATAAATCCTTCCTTTTTCAAAATAAAGTTTATTCCGTTTTAAAAATACATTAAAAGTAGAGTTTCCTTAGACAAACAATCTAGATTCTAGACCATGACTATGTTTGTATATGAAGGTACCTCAAAGTAGAGATCAGCAGGACCAGATTCATCAACAGTCAAACCACCTTTGAGCATGGACCAGCATTTGGATTCAGCAATAACTGAACCGGCAAGCTTATTTTCACCACTCTTCTTGAAAACGGCTTTCACAGGAGAGTTCCCCTGGCTTACCTGTAACCAAGCTACAAGTAACATAAAACACATTAGACGACAGTTGGCACAATGCTTTCAATAGAGTGTGAGCCAAGAAACAAAAATTCAAAATTATATATACCAGAGAAAGTGTAGAGAAGTCCCTTCTCCAAATAAACTTTTTGTGAGACGCTATCATTTGATTGATTCCTCCCTCGTGCAATAACAAACTTATTGCCTCCCATTTCTGTGAAATCGACTTTGGCGTTTCCCATTTGTGACCATCCCTGTGAACCATTTTGTAGGTCAGGGTTCACGATGATCCCTCCATTGTACTGTGGCTTATTAGGGTTCCCTTGACACTGCACCATGACAAAAAAAAATCAAAAACAGAACACGTCTGAAATGGACATGTCTGAAAGGACACAGAATTGCTTACGTCTATCGTCGCCGAGTAATCATAAGGTACGTACTTTTCTTCACACCCTGCAGAAAGTTTTCATACAAAAATTGTGTTTATATTAATTATTTATTTATCGTTAATAATAAGAGATCCAAAAGTTTTTACCATCTACAAGCATTAAAGTTATATATTGATAGAGAAACATTAGAGGAGATTCAATTTAACATAACAACAATAATAATATATGAAAGTCAGAGGATAAGAAGGGGAACAACTTGATAAAGAAATGCAGCAGAAGGCAAGCAGCAGCAACAGAAGCTTCATTGCAACTAAAGAATCGTTTGATAATGCTTAAGGGTTTCAATAATTTTATACTATTTGTTTTATGGTCTTGATATAGTGACTTAACAAAAAGAAATGTTTCTATACTTCTGTAAGATTTGATGACCATAATCATTTGGAAAAAGAGGTTCTGATACTTATAGTCCGTCCCATTAATCTGTCATAGAAAGCAAATAAGTATAGTCAATCGAACAAGTATAAGTCAAAACTAGTAGTAAATCCTTTAGCAAAAAAAAAAAAAGAGAAAGAAAATATTAGTCAGTAGTCAATACACATTCTAAAATTTTTTTAACAAAGTTAACATATATGTAAATCTTTTATAATTTGTTGGTCTTTCAAGTTTATTTGTTTCCTTTGATGTAGTATATTCTGACCAGAGCCAATCTTACACATAGCGATGAGAAAATATTAATTTTGGACCACTAAAATTTAAGGGAAAATCCCATTAAAAACTCTGAAAGTATCACCTAAACATATATTGACACTTTAAATCTACTGATACTTTTTACGCTTTATGTCTGACCATCACTTGATACAGATTAGATGGACAGCCGAAAAAATAAATCACATACTGATATTTTAAACTTTAAATTTTTCTGGTTAACAAATTTAACATTCAAAATAACATTTGTATAATAAGAAAATCTTCAACCTATTATACTTGTTTATCAAATAAAATGTTAACCTATTGTACATGTAAAAACTAACTATTTAATTAATAAAATAAATAAAATAAGAAAACTAAAAAACCAGAAAATTAAATAAAAATCAGTAAATTAAAGAAATATTCAAATAATTAAAGAAAAAGCAGTAAATAAAATTAATTAAATTAAAATACATTAATCTAACCAAACTATAATTAAAATTCATAAATTTTAAAAATTCAAAACATCTTTGATAATTTTTTAATAAAATCTTAAAATTACAAAATTATTGTTTTAAAAAAAACTGACATATCATCATTGATAAAAAGTTTCAAACATATCACTGTTGATGATGATGGCTTCTCACATAATCATTAACAATGATTCTTTTTGATATATCAACCGTCATTTTCAAAGATGATGTCGAAAATTATTCTCTAAGATATGTCAAAAAAAATATGCGAGAAACCATCATCATCAACAATGATACATTTGAGACTTTTATTGTCAAAGATGATATGTCAGTTTTTTTAAAAAAGAATCTTATAATTTTTTAAGAAAAGTTTTGATGTTTTTTGACAAGATATTTTGATTTTAATTTTATAATTTTTCTGAATTTTCTGAAATTTTAATTAATTTTAGTTAAACTTATCTGTTTTAGTTTTATTTTCTGATTTTATTTAATTTTCTGAATTTTTATTTTTTTATTTTATTAATTAGACAATTAGTTTTGAAAAAAAACGACACCCCCATTGTTTTTACCTGTACAATAGGTAACTTTTTTATTTGATGAAAAAGTACGGTGAATTAAAAGTTTTTATAATATAAATATCAACTTAAAGTTTAAAAGTGTTAGATAAAAAACCTGAAAGTTTAAAGGGTCATTATGTAACATTTTTAAGGGGTGTTTATGTGATTTCCCCAAATTTTAAGCATCATTTAGAAAGATATATATTTTCTAGCTGTAAAAATAAATTAATTTATTATTAAATTATCCTCTTTCCCCCTCCAAAATCTCGGGATCGGCATGGTTCTGACTTAATTGGTTACATGTCAACAAATCCATATTATCTATCATATAAAGGAACTTAAGATAATTTTTCAACAATGTGATCAACATTAGATTTAATGTTGGACTAGAACAAAGGAACTTAAGTTAATACTTCAACAACTCAAAATACTTGAGGAAATTCAAAATATTATTGATAAATCCATTACAAAACAAAAGGCTTAAACTTTAAGAACACAGCCCAATGATGCTCAATTGCTCATGATTAGCACTTGGGGATTTCGGAAGACACGGATATATACAGTCTAGACTAATAACAAAACATACTATCTGCCACCATTCTTACTAAGAATCAAGCAACTGAAATATAAATACTTAATACTTTTTTTTGCTAAGAAAATAAATACTTATACTTGGCTACTTAAAGACGAAAGACAAAAGATGATGGTTGGGTGTTTGAGGATACATCATAAACCAACTTAAAGCTGTGGGAAGCTTTTGAATTGGTGAGAGGATTATCAATCTTGAGATCATAGTCACCATGGAAGAGTGTGGTTTCAAAGAATCCATCAGCATCAGTGAGACCTTTGGTTTTTCCGCGGAAGCCTCCCCACTCATGCAGAAGTTTGTCCACCACAGCACCGGTGGGTAGGTTCTTGAAGTTTCCATCGGTGAGGCACATTCGGTAACAACCTGCTGGAGAATAACCTGCCCACGTCACTATTCCTTTTACACGAGGATGTGCGTGGCCTTCCCTTAGGACCTGTTCGTAATACTTGGCCTGCAAGAAAACCGAACATCAATCAAATAAAGATGTGCTCAAGGCCCTAAACAAAACAATGGATGTGAGAGACGGGACTTCTGTTAACCATTATAAGAGAATATGAGTTACCTGAACATTCTTAGGAGCTTCTACGTCGACCTCAGTGAGCCAAATAGGCAAACCAGTGGCACCAAGAATGTCAAGAGCTGATCTCATAAAGGGAATGTTAGGAGTCTTAAAATGAGACTCAAGACCAATCCCTAACGATATATTCCCACGAACCACGACAGGTTTAAGCTCCCTAAGCTTCTGCAAATACTTTGCTGGACTAGAATCTGAATCCCTCGGTTCCTCTAAGGTATTGTACTCATTTATAAACTTAGTTGTCGTTGGATCAAATGCTTGAGTCATCTTAAAGATGTTATAAGAAGCCTTAGGACCCATCTTTTTCTCAAAGTACGAGAAATGAAGATTCTCATTCACAACGTCCCAACCCTCAAGCTGGCCTTTGTAACGTGAAGCCACAGATGAAACCCTTTGTTTCACTGCATTGTAGAAATCACGACCAGAGAGAGAGTCTAGCCATTTAGTTTGAAACTTAGGGTCGTTCCATACAATATTGTGACCACGTACAGCGACCCCGTGCTTCTTGAAGAATCTCAACATCTTATCAGCGGTCGAGTAGTCCTCTTTGCCTCTAACTACTTCGGTGCTGTACCATTTCATCTCGTTGGCGAAAGTTGTCACCGTGAACCTTTTAGTGAACCAGTTTTGGTATGCGTGGTTCCCAAGTATGTTCTTCTCCACCTCACAGCCGAATGGGAAGCCCAGTTTCCTCTGTTCTATGGAAAGGCTTGCTTTCTGTACCGGCTCGCCTTTACTGTTTAGGATTCTGATTCTGGCGGTTCTCTTTCTCTCCTTGTGAATGCTATGATCTTGGTGAGATTTCCACTCTTCTTGTGTGAATGGTTGCAGTGAGACGCTATCTACCCAAATCTCAACGCTTGTGTCGTTGCTCTACACATGAGCAATGAAACAAGACACAAAATAAACTCGCTGAATGCGAAAACTGGCGCTTAGGTGAAGATAAATTTTCAAAATGTGAGAAACTAGGTCTGGGCAAAAAGTCAGAAACCCGAAATGTGAACCAAATGCAAACCGAAAAACTTGAAGAATCTGTATCCAATCCGAGACGTTAAAAAATCTGAATGGATCTTATAGGGTGAATGATTGTATCTGAACTCAAAGGGATACCCCTAAAATCATAAAATCCGAAATTTCCGATCCGAAGATCTCCGAACTCGAACTGAAATAACCCGATACTAAAATAAGTATGGTTACAAAATGGGTTTGGCATATAGATTAAAAATGATATGTGAACCCGAATTCTTATTATCCCAACTCTATGACTAAAATAATAGACAAATGGGGATAAGAAGCTGAAACCCGAAAATATGAAAATCCATAAAACCCGACCAAAACCGAAACAGATAGACAAACGCACGCCTATGAAAAGCACTCGATACCATAATATAATTACCTCGAAGTAGAGTTCGCCAGGGCCAGATTCATCAACAGTGAGACCACCTTTGAGCATGGACCAACATTTGGATTCAGCAATAACCGAACCCGCATGCTTATATTCACCGTTCGTCTTGAAAACGGCACTCACTGGAGCCTTTCCGGTGTTTACTTGTAGCCAAGCTATGAAGACATAAAAACAAAGCAGACCATTGTTCTGAATCTCTGATATATAGGGCTTACAAAATTAGAAAGAGTGTGATCCAAGAAACAGAAAACCCTATATATATTTTTACCAGAGAAAGTGTAGAGACGTCCCTTTTCCAGATGAACCTTCTGTGAGACGCTGTCATGAGGCTGTTTCCTCTCTCGTGCAACAACAAATTTGTCGTGTCCAATATCTTTAAATTCGATTTTTGCGTTTCCAAATGGTAACCAAGCTTGTGGACCATCTCGTAGGTCAGGGTTCACGATTATTCCTCCATTGTACTGTGGTTTTAAAGGTTTATCTAGACACTGCACCAAAACAAAACAAAAGACAATGACTCAATGAGAACTAATAATTTAAACAAACATGTCCGAACTTCAGAAAAATGAACAGCATTGCTTGCCTTTATGGTTGCAGAATAATCATACGGTAGAGACGTTGATCCACATCCTGCTGCAATTGTTTTCAAACACAAACAAAATATTCAATGTTAAAAAGCAGAAGAAATTAAGAATCATATGATAAGACTGAGAACAACTTGATAGAGAAAAGCTCCAGAGGGCAAGCATCTGCAGAAGGAGACGCTTCATTGTGATGTGATGATAATGAAGTTTTGTTTTCGTTGATCTTATTTTGATGACTCTTCCAAGTGAAATATAGTAGAAATCTTTACTATTCTTGAAGATCTTGATATAATTAATGAACAAAAAGAAGCTTTACTAAACAAAAGAAAAAACGAAAATAAGATTTACTAATCTTGATGGCGTTGATATATATTAAGTTATTAACTATTATCAAACATACTAGTTTTGGAAATAAAATTCAATATATTTATCCATGACCTATCAATAGAAAGACGATCTTAAATTAAAACTGATTTTCAAAGACTTAAAACTTTTAGAAAGGCAAATATGGTCTAGAGATTTAGTGCGCACATAATTAAACAAAAATATAGTTGACAAAAAGTTAAAACAAAATAGTCGATAATCAACAGTTAGAAGCTATAAAGTTCCTACAAGAAATACAAAATGATACTATGAATTTAAATATTATCCGTGTGACAAGTTGCAAGCAAAAAAAATTATGGTAAAAACTCTATAAATTAATATTCAATGAGTTAATAAATATTTTAAATTAATAAAATTTTCTTCAAAATATGACATAAATCAATAAGATAATAAGATAATATTATTTTAGAAAATCATGTGTAAATATATATCCTATTATATATATATATATATATATATATATTTTTATATAAGTAAAAACCAACCATTATATTGTTTGTTCTATATTCACAATAAAATTATCATTATATTTTTAATACTTAATATATTTTGATGAGATTTATTAAACTTATATCTAAACCACACTCAAATTATATGAAACATATTTTATATACACTAAATAAAATAATAAAATCAATATAAATATTTAGATTCAAAAATAATAATTAAAGCATATACATTAAGATCTAATTTTTTACTTATTTTAGATAAATAATATATTTTAAAATATAAAAACTAAAAAGAAAATTTGTAAATTAATAACTCTAGAAATTAATAAAATATCATAATTCGATATTATCAATTTATTTTGTTTTTACTGTATTGGGGCCAAGAGCGAGGTCTTTCGCGATGTGGGATTTACGTAAATTACGAAACGGTCCACTAAAATGCACTCAGGACACGAATTGGCCAAACATTCTTTGGACTCTATACCTCTTGTTACCAAGAGAAATTTGTTCCAAACAAAATAAAAGTTACCAAGAAATATAGTTAGCCATCATCAAGCTGATCACACCTGGAAATATAGTTGACAAAAAAGTAATTAAATAAATATATAATTGACAAAAAAGAAAACAAAATAGTCAATAATTAGCCGTACATAATTAAATAAAAATATAGTTGACAAAAAATAAATAAAAATAGTCAATAATCAATCATAGAAACTATAAAGTTTCTACAAGAAACACAAAATGAAACAATTAATTTAATATTATCCGTGTGACAATTGCAAGAAAAAAAACTACAGTAAAACTCTATAAACTAATTTCGATAAATTAATAAACATTTTTAATTAATAAATCTCTCAGTTTTATATTAAATCAATTTAAAATATAACACACATCAATAAGATAATAAGATAATATTTTGGGGATAGTCTGATACGTACATAATTTTACAGTGATTTTCAAAGACTCAAAACTTTTAGAAAGGCAATACAGTCTAGTGTATACATAATTAAATAAAATATAATTGACAAAAAGCTAAACAAAAATAGTTAATAATCAACCGTTAGAAACTATAAATTTCCTACAAGAAACACAAAATAACACAATATTTAAATATTATCCGTGTGATAGGTTGCAAGTAAACAAAACTACGATAGAATTTCTATAAATTAATATTCGATAAATTATTAAAAACCTCTAATTAATAAATTTCTTAGTTCTATGTTGGGTCAATTCTATGAACAAATCGATAAGATAATAAGATAATAACCTTTTAGAAAATCATGTGCAATTATATAGTAACATTAAAATTATAAATTAATAAATTATGTATATACACAATGAAATTATCATTATGCATCTTTAATACTTAATATATTTCTATAAGATTTAGTAATCTTATATCTAAAAATCACACTTAAATTATATGAAACATATTTTGTATACACCAAATAAGATAATAAAACAAATATAAATGTTGATTTTGTTTAGATATTATTAGATATGTTAGACGTTATAAGATCTTTAAAAGTCATAAAACTAAACAAAATTAGATTTTAGATCCGAACGTTCGTTCGGATATTTTTTCATTTTATAAATATATGAATTTGATATTATATTTACATTTATTGTTATATAATGTATAAGTTTGCAATCTTATTATTTAAACTTTTTTATTTGTGATATATAGTATTTAGTGATTATGTTTTTGTCATATAATGATTTGTTTTATACATTTCATATTCTTACTGATTGTTATTACTTATAAATATATTTAGAGTTTGATACATAAATTATAATCTAAAATAATCAAATATATAGTCTCTTTTTAATTTTTGCAATTTCAGACAATACATTTTAAAGTTTATTTAGTTATACAATAGATGAATATTTTTATGATATATATTTCCATATTGTTTAAAATAATACTTTGACATCTTTTACTTTAGTACTTTGTGAGATTTTATTATTAAATACATTATTACATTTAAGTAATATTATTTTAGTAAATTGTATACATACTATTTTCATATTATTTTAGTAACTTTTATCAATGTATGATATTTTGGATGTTATGATATTAATTGTTCTGATTTTTATTGAATTAAGATTTCAAAATATTATATTACTTTTAATATTTACAACATATGTTTTTTGTATTACGCCTTAAAAAAATTATATTTCATCATCTATAATTTTAAAAATTTATGAATTTTCGAATATTATCATTTTTAGTTTTTAGTATTTTTTTAAAAACTATATACTTGGTCAATTGGAGTTTAGAAAATTACATAATTATTCTTTAGTTTAGAAGATTATATGATTTTTTATTTCTTTTTGTTACTAAATTAATTAGTATTTTATAAAAATTTATTTTATTTTCTTGGTAAGATATTTTTATATTTTCTCAACAAATTTTGTTTTAATTAAAATAAACATTAAATTTATAAGTAAATTCATTTGTCATTAATATTTCAATTAATTATTAAAAATTTCTAGTAACAAATTTTTAAATACATAAACTAAAGGTTTGTTATATACTATTTTATTTTGTATATAATTATTTATCGATAATATATAGCTGTGAGTTTTAAAATAAATAAAATGATAATATATAGTTGTAGATATAAGAGATTAACATGTATTAATAATTTTAGTTTTTGTATAAAATATTACATAGTTTATAAAACTAACCCATTTTTTACAAGATAATTATTTATTTATAAAAATATATTTTTTTAAAATCAGTTAATCTACCAATTTAATATACTTTATAATATTTTATTTATAGAGCACATCTATATTAATATATTATAGACTATAATTAAAAAAATTAGAAATAGCATATAATTTTATTTTTATTTTGTTTTATGAAAAATTATTATTATTAATTTATCGTAAGATTACATTACTAATTACGAAATTATAATGCATTATTTTAAAAAAAGATTGAAACTTTTGGTAGGTTTTTGTTAGATTTTTTTTTCAACAGATTTTGTTAAAACTAAAATAAAAATAAAATTTCTAATTAAAATTGATATATTATTAATTTTATGATTATTAAGATTTAGTGTAAATAATAATATATTACATAATATTTAATTAAATAGTTCTACAATGACTTGTCAATAATAGATAAAATATAAGATTCCAAATAAGTAGATTAGAATTTTGAAATAAAATTCAATATATTTATCCATGAACAATCAATAGAAAGAAAAGCTTAAATTTTAAAGTGATTTTAAAAAGACTCAAAACTTTTAGAAAGACAAATACATACTAGTGTGTACATAATTAAACAAAAATATAGTTGACAAAAAAGAAAATAGTCAATAATCAACAGTTAGAAACTACAAAGTTCCTACAAGAAATACAAATGACACGATTAATTTAAATATATATATATATAAAAATTTATTTATATAAATAAGAATCGACCATTATATTGTTTGTTCTTTATTCACAATAAATTATCATTATATTTTTAATACTTAATATATTTTAATGAGATTTAGTAAACTTATATCTAAAACTAATCTAAAATTATATGAGACATATTTTATATACATCAAATAAGATAATGAAACTAATATAAATGTCTAATTTCAAGAAATAATAATTAAAGTACACTAAACTAAAATATTTTGCTTATATTAGATAAATAATATATTTTAAAATATTAAATCTAAAAAAATGTCGTAAATTAATAATCAATAAATTAATAAAATATCATACTCTGGCTGATATTATCAATTTATAGAATTTTTATTGTATTGAGCCAAAAAAAGTCTTTCGCGATGTAGGCTTTACGTAAATCACGAAACGGTCCACTAAGATGCATTCAGGACACAAATTGCCCAACATTCTTTGGACTCTATACTTCCAAGAGAATTTTTGACCAAGAGAAGGTTGAGCAACATTCTTTTGACCAAGAGAAGGTTGAGCAAAAAAAAGGTTACAAGAGAATTTTTTTTCTAAACAAAATAAAAATTTACGAAGAGATATTGTTAGTCATCATCAAGCTGATCACACCTCGAATTTTGTTCTGTTTCAGAGATTTATGATGCAACAGTTTGAAACAAAATTATCTAATAATTACAGTTTGAACAAAAACAGCTTCTTTTTTCATAAAAAATTAAAACTAAGATTATACTAACCACTTAAAAAAAATTTAAACGTAACATTTCATTTCTCAGGCTGGCCCAACTTTGTCTCCAACAGATTATCTAAATAGTTTATCCGTTAGAAATTTAAAATATAATTCTAAGGATATAAACATGAATAAAAAAATTAGCAACCTAAGATATAAGTATATCTGTTTTTAATCTAACAAAAACATTAGAACTACGTAAATGTGCTTCTAATCTAAAAAAGAATTGAATATTGTAGGGGTTCTTAATAGATGTCATTTCAATAAACTATTTTTTTGTAATTATAAGTCAAATGAATATAGTTTAGAGTCGATTTGTTCATAATACAAAAGGAATTTAGATGTTAACAATCTACCTATAAGAGTAAAACTTTGGTCGAACAGTAAAGGAAAAAAGGTTAAATTGACTATTTTAATCCCAAGAGATATACTGGTTTCATATTTTGATTAGGGATAGAGATTGTCAGACAGAATGTGACTTCTTCCTGCAATATATGCAATTAAATATTTAAATACTAAATATAATATTTATAAAAATAAAAATTTGAAAGTTTAGAAAAAAAAATTTTTCTGTGGCTGTTAACATAAAAAAAACTTCAACTTAAGATACATATTCATATACCGTGAACATGCTGGCAAAATTATATAAATATACCAGGAGCCTAAGTCAACCGATAGTAGAAAGTGATCAAAACCCAAAGTCAAATTCTATTTTAATAGCTACCATGCCAAATTTCACTTCTTCTGATAAAGACAATTTTACAATTTACTTAACTTTACTTGCTGTGTGTATTCGGTTCCCAAATGGATCAGCCTACCTGTTATAATATAGTTTACCTTTCTTAAAAGATATTTTAGTTATTGTATTATGTGTTTCTTACAACCATAAGGTTTCGTTGTGTTTTGATTTTGAACCATATCTTCTTAAACTTAGCTTTTAACAAACTCATTTTAACAGATAGCAATATATTCTATAATCACTTTTCAACTAATTACTGGATAACGCTGCATAATTATAGTTTGATGTCCTTCATGAAAATGAAATTATGAATGACTGATTGAAGTTGATGCTATAAAGAAGCGAAGACAGGCCAATCAACTGGCTAAGCTCATTGATAAAACGGTGAGACATAGGGCAATATCCGTGCTATTGGGAGAAGCCTCGACTCAGTATCTCCAACCCATTGCTATATTCACCTTTTAATACTATAATAGAGTAAAATTGTTCTAACCCATTGCTATATTCACCTATATAATAGAGGAATGTTATTTTCACTTCTATAAATAGAGGAAAAAATAGCATTCCTCTATTACAGAGACATTATTTTTTTATTTCAAAATAGTCTTTTAATTTTTAAACTTTCATAATTATATCAAAACAATTATTTTTATAAGAAAATACAGTTTTTATAAACATAAAATGACACTTTTGATTTACCTAACATTTTTTTTTAGTGAAACTTTTGTTTAAACAAAGTTAAAAATGTATGAAAATCTTATAAAAGTAAAATTGAATAGGGTTGATTTGCAACTTTTAAAAATAAAAGATACTTGTTTGTAAAATAAAAATAGAATCTTTTGAGAATATTCCTTTTTAAAGATAAAAATAGAGGAATACATTGAAGAGAAACACATCTCTATTTTAGAGATCTTCTATTTTAGAAATAAAAATAGAAAAATATATTGGAGATGGTCTAAGGAGATTACTGCAGCTTTGGTACCGAGCACACCTAGTTTTCAGCTAGATTTCAACTCTATTCTTTCATTTTAGATACATAAACATTATTTCCTTTGATGATTAATAATTTTCATCAAAAAAGAAAAAAAAAGAAGTTTGATGCTATAAGAATTCGTAATTAATTGTCAACGTATTAAAAACGATAGGTCTAATTGTTGGCAAAAAGTTAGTTGTGTTTTTTTCTTGAGATTATATATATATATATATATATATATATATATATATATATATATATATATATTAAGTCTATAAATAAAAATCAAACATCTGATATTGATTGCCAAGAATAAGACTATTGCTGATAATATTATAGTGGAAATAGTGGATATGCTTTTCTGGTTACTTTTAAATCTGACACTCTTATTTAATCCCTTGATATTTTTATATATTCAAACTCTTGTCGAGGAATAATTATCATATATTTATTATATATATATGATGGTCCAAACACAGCTATTTTTGTATCTTTAAAACAAACACAGCAGTTGATAAAAAACACAGCTATTGCATGGGAACAATTATATTTAATATAAAAAAAATCCAACTGTAGAAAATCATATGCGCGGAGCCAGTGCTGAAACATTCTTTGTAAGAATTAGTGAACTATACATGAACTATGAATTGGTGGACAAAAAAAAAGAAAATACATGAACTATGAATTGTCTTATTCATGAATTACGTGTGGGAATGAACATGTCGCGGCCGAAGTTATTATGTGGCCATCCATCCTTCATCATTCATACAAAATTGTGATGAATCAATGGATTCACGTACGATCTCTACTTCGCTTTGCCTCTTGTAACACTCTCTCACCTCACTCGATCTCTCGTGTGTATAAGCAGGAAAGAAAAGTACACAAGATTGGTTACCCAGTTCGAGATCCGATATGGATCCTTTACATCTGGGGCTTGACGGTACAAGCACACACTCCACTAGAATCAATCACAAGAGAGTACAAAGATCAAGTCACTAGCCATGAAACAAGATACAGTCTCAGCTCAACTTGATCTTCTTCTTGCGCTCTCTCTCTCTGATCTTCTCTGAAGTATCTTTCTGTTACGGATGATGAGCTCTGCCTTTCTCAATCACTTATATAGACGAGACCTGGTACACGCTGATCCAACTAGCTTCAATAACCAATCCGGTTATCTCCAATTGTTTCTTGTACCGAATCATTTAACTTAACCAACTCCGGTCTAAGCTAAATGATTAAACCACGGTTAGATGTCACTGATCATACCAAATGTTAGTCAAATTTTCTTCGATTCTAAACTTCTTGTGATTATTTAACT
>NC_079518.1:10953791-11095494 GCF_000801105.2 Raphanus sativus
ATCTATCGGAGATCTTCCTAATCTCCCTGATGCACTTCTTAAACCCTCTTTCATCATGTCACCTAGTCCTTGAACATGTTTTCTTAACTCCTCTCTGGTCACCCAACACCTCTTCTCTAGCCTCTTTCGTGTGTAGCCTCTTCGTAGCCTCCTGTAGGAGCCTCTTCTCTAGCCTCTTTAGAGCCTCTTTAGGAGCCTCTTTACGAGCTTTCTTCCGAGGTCTCTGATTGTCTTCCTCTCACCTCCTCCACAACCCATCTCTTTTGGCTCTTTTCGATGAAAGAAGTCACAAACTTGGGTTTTGTACCAGTGACTTCCCAGCAATCCATGGTCCCTTCCAGCGGTCTCCGATCATACATCACTTTAATGATGTTCTCCGCGGGCACGTCATCAACTCAGCAGTCCCATTTTGGCCACATTTTCACTAATGTCCTTTCTCAACAAAGTTGATCACGCGGGTCTGCACAGGTAATAGAAGAAGAGATATCGAGTTAGAGTATTTGAAACAAAATATGAATAGGACGACTTAATTATAAGTCGTCAACTAAGTCGTCCAGGGCTGGACGACCTTCCAGAACGACTTATTATAAGTCGTCTACTAAGTCGTCCAGCTGGACGAACCTTTCCAGACGACTTATAATAAGTCGTCTACTAAGTCGTCCAGCTGGAAGACCTTCCAGACGACTTATAATAAGTCGTCTACTAAGTCGTCCAGCTGGAAGACCTTCCAAGACGACTTATAATAAGTCGTCTACTAAGTCGTCCAGCTGGAAGACCTTCCAGACGACTTATAATAAGTCGTCTACTAAGTCGTCCAGCTGGAAGACCTTCCAGACGACTTATAATAAGTCGTCTACTAAGTCGTCAGCTGGAAGACCTTCCGGACGACTTAAATTAAGTGAAAGATGGAAAGGTACCTGACTCAAGATAGCAGCTTTCATAATCTGCGGGCCTCTGCTGCCGTCGTAAGCCAGAATCGGGTGGAGACGGACTGTTTGCTCTGGGTAGACCAATACTAGCACCCAATCCCGAATAGTTCGTACGCCCAGACCTGAAGAACTTGTATAAAGCCATCCACGGTGTAACAGCCAGTAATATCTTTGTTCCACAAAGAGTCCATCAGCACCTTAAACGCGACTCTCCCCCATGGATAATTCTCAAACCTTTCTAAATCCATCACTACCCTTGCGAGAGTAGCTCGTGTAGCGCTTGAGAACTTTTTCCCTTCAATGAATCCAGTGAAGATGGAAAGGTACGCGAGTCGCTTGCGATCTTCCCTGGACCAAATCCCGCATCTCTTCAGTGCTGCTATATCTGATCAGATACTTGGCCCAGCTTCCCGATGAACTCCCATCATCTCCCAGAAAGAAACCATCTGTGGGGTAATTCACATTCTGGTGTCTCAAGGTCCTCGATGTAGTCGCAGTTTAGACCAGTGATGTTTTCAAACTCTAACAGTGAAAACCTCGCAGGTTCTGGACCAACGAGACACCACATCTCGTACTTCTTCTTAATGTTCCAGCTTTAAACCCGAGCAAGTGGTGAACCAGCCTTGAAGCCCAACCAAATCCCTGCTCCTTGAACTTGATGAAAACTCCCAAATCTCGACTCCCTTGAGCTCTTCAAATTCAGCATCAGTGAGAGCTTCCCTAAGAGCAGTATGCAACTTCGTGTTATCCGTATGATACGAAATGCTATTGTGGGGTTCTGGCTCTTCCCTAATGTGTATAACCTACGGGGGATTTCTGGAATATCCATCCTTTTTGTCTGCAAAATAATCAAAGACAACAAATAGAAGCAGAACACAAGCTAAATCAATCACGCCTTAATTGTTACTCCAGACGACTTAGTAGACGACTTAAAATAAGTCGTCTAGAAAGTCGTCCACTGGACGACTTAGTTGACGACTTATATTTAAGTCGTCTGGAAAGTCTTCCAAATGGACGTACTAAGTCGTCCAGGTTGAAGACTTTCCAGACGACTTACTTACAAGTCTTCCAGTAGAAAAATTTCAAGCGGACCTGATTAGTCGCAGAAGGAGTTCGAGTACTCGTCATTGTGGTTATAGATCTGAAAAATAAACGTGAAACGGTGAGAATGAGTAAATTGAAAGAGACAACGTTTTTATGTTCATCTTTTCCACGAGTTTGATGACTTACCGGCGTTAGGGTTTACAGAGAAACGGCGCTACGGTTTACAGAGAAGAAGCGGCGGCGCTAGGGTTTAGAAGAAGCGGCGGCGCTAGGGTTTAGAAGAAACGGCGGTGCTAGCTAGTGTTTAGAGTAAGCGGCGGTGAGAACGTTGGTGAGCACGGTGGCGAGGGCGACGGTTTGTTCGGAAATAGTGGAAGCGGGGGCGCTAGGGTTTAGAGGAATCGGCGGCGCTAGGGTTAGAAGAAGCTGCGGCGACAACGGTGAGAATGAAGTGAGATAGATAGCCGACGTTGAGAACGATGGTTGTTCGGAAATAGTGGGAATTCGAATCGCCTTTGATATCGCCGGTGAGAGAGAACTGTTAGGGTTTCTGTTCGCGGAAAATGAAAAAAAAAAAAAAAAAAATCACCTTATATATTGGGTAAATAATCCGGTTAGCTTTAAAAGTACATTGGTAAACTTTAAGGTTTGGTCCGGTTTAGACGACTTATTCTGGCTGATAATGTACATCAGACGACCTAATATTTAGTCGTCTGGGAACAGAAGACTAAATTTAAGTCGTCCAATACCCTAAATGAACCCCTAAACTAAAATGACTAAATTAACTTACTAACCACGTTATAAAAATCAAATTATACTTCAATAGTGTTTACTATACACAGAAACGAACACGCCTAGGTAATTTTAAAATTTTCAAAAACGGTTTTAATGCTTTCCAAAATCTAACCCTAAGAACACATACAATACTACAACATATGTTGATGAAACATAAACTAAAGAATATCATGACTCACTACTTTCACTCATCTGGGCTGAAAACAATTGAAATTTGTTTATATATTAATTTATATCTCTTAAGACATATGTTAATTACATAATTCCAATTTTTCACTTATCAAAATATTTTTTACAAAATTTTTTAAATATGTTTAAGAATAACTGTCCAGACGACTTAACTTAAAGTCGTCTGGACGACTTATTTTCAAGTCGTCTGTTTACAGACGACTTGCGAGGGGTAGAAACGTAAAAAAAAATCCGTTTTTTGTTTGTTCACAAGGAGATAGTTGTAATTTCAATAGCCTTTTAAGTTACTTTTGCCTTTGACCCAAGTTGGGGTACTCTTTTGGGTTTGACTCCAAGTTTTGAGTCACAATTGGTAATTCTCCCTAAATAAAATCTGCACTATTATTATTATAGTAATATATTTAATGATGTGTATTATCGTTAAGGTAATATATTATATAAAATTATTAAGATAACTGAAATATGGAAATACAATTAATGTAATACTACTATTCATGTTTCCAAACAACTTTCATTTAGAATACTATACTTGTTTCAAACATCTCTAAAATGTACTTCAACTTTAATAATATAAACTAGATCTTGACCCGCCAACCGGGCGGGTATTTTATTTTATTTTTTAAGTTTTTTTATATTTATAAATGATAAATTTGTAATATTTAAACATAAATTTAGATTGAAATTAACATTTGTAGTTATAAAAAAATTAAAAGTTTAAAAAAATATTTTGATACAAATTTTAAATTCCTAATTAAAATAATATAGAGATGGATCATAACTTTTTCCAATTCCAAAATCTTAGCATTCTTAATAAAAATAAAATAATTTATAAATACATAAAATATATAAACATATTTGAAATTAAAATAAATTTGTTAAAAAAATCTTACACCATTGTTGTTTATTTCTATAGTTTGATCCGTGGTCGTATAAATATTTGGTTTCACTTTAATTTTTATCTTTGTTCTAATGATAATATATATATATATATATATATATATATATATATATGTGTGTGTGTGTGTGTGTAAATTAATATGTATTACATAATTGTTAGTATAACATTTTAAAACAAAATTTTATATATTACTTTAAATAATTATATTATGTGATTTTAGTCGTCTATTATATTAGAGTGTATCATATAAAAATCTAATATTTATAACTAATTGGACTTATATTATAAAAATGTTATACCAACAATTTGTAAAGAGAATATTTTATATTTTATTTATATGATATATAAATTGATTTTGATGTGTGATTTTATTCTATTATTTTATTAATAAATATTGAAAAATATTAAATGTTAACAAAAAATCTATTAGGAAATTTATTTTGGTTAATATTCATTCTATTAAAGAAATCTATTATTTAAATTAGTAAAAAAAAAAATTAAATACTTAAATCTATCATTTAAATAAGGAAAAACAAAAATTTCTACTATCTTTGTTACTAAACAAAATTTAATTTTTGTAAAGACTCATATCTTTGTTACCAAACAAAAGCTTAAAATACTTCTACTTTAATAAGATAGATATTTAATATCTAGTGCATCCACTCAAATAATATATATTATATTTTTAAAAGTAACAATTTTCTTAGTACAAATACTTTTGGTCTAAACTACTTACATTGTGAAACGGAAGAAGAAGTATTATTAACGCAATTTTAAATTAAGGGTACGAATGGTGACTAAGAAACGACGAGGAATAATGCATTTTCTAACGTTTTTAAAAAAATATTATTTACAAAGAATAAATTTTTCTTCTGATTCTTTCATATTCCTTTTTGTAGAGAAATAAAAAACAAAAATATTCGTTGTTTTGAAAAGGAACAACCATTCCTTCTCATTCATGCTATTTTATTTTTTACGTTTATTTTCTATTCGTTCCTCTTGTTTCCACAATGGTCATCAGTAGGATCCTAAAAGTTTGTAAAAAATGTCAAAGAGGATCTTGTAATTAGAGATAGAAATCTTGAGACTCTTTATTTGGAATAACAATGAAGAAATTTTAGGAAATAAATCTATGACGCTATGTTTATTTTTATTTCATTTTAAACTGAAAGCATTATTTTTATCGAAATGAATCTGGTTATAACATATATGGTTTTTTCATCAAGATACTTTCCTATTTTTTGGCACCTTTCATCGGACTACTGATTTATTTCAATGTGTATGCATGCATGAGCAAGAGTATACACATGTCTTTAAAAATGCATGTAAAGTGTAACGGACCACAGAAGAGGATCCATACAAATACATCTCATCGCTTCCTCTACAATTCTCCGACACACACACACTGAGCAATGACGTCCGTTAACGTAAAGCTCCTTTACCATTACGTCATAACCAACCTTTTCAACCTTTGTTTCTTTCCGTTAACGGCGATCGTCGCCGGAAAAGCCTCTCAGCTTACCATAGACGATCTTCACCACTTACACTATTCCTATCTCCAACAAAATCTCATAACCATTGCTCCACTCTTTGCCTTCACCGTTTTCGGTTCGGTTCTCTACATCGCAACCCGGCCCAAACCGGTTTACCTCGTTGAGTACTCATGCTACCTTCCACCAACGCATTGTAGATCAAGTATCTCCAAGGTCATGGATATATTTTATCAAGTGAGAAAATCTGATCCTTCTCGTAACGGCACGTGTGATGATTCGTCGTGGCTTGACTTCTTGAGGAAGATTCAAGAACGTTCAGGTCTAGGCGATGAAACTCACGGGCCCGAGGGACTGCTTCAGGTCCCTCCCCGGAAGACTTTTGCGTCGGCGCGTGAAGAGACGGAGCAAGTAATCATCGGTGCGCTAGAGAATCTATTCGAGAACACCAAAGTCAATCCTAAAGATATAGGTATACTCGTGGTGAACTCAAGCATGTTTAATCCCACTCCTTCGCTCTCAGCGATGGTCGTTAATACTTTCAAGCTCCGAAGCAACGTGAGAAGCTTTAATCTTGGTGGCATGGGTTGTAGTGCTGGTGTTATAGGCATTGACCTGGCTAAGGACTTGTTGCATGTCCATAAAAACACGTATGCTCTTGTGGTGAGCACAGAGAACATCACTTATAACATTTATGCTGGTGATAATAAGTCCATGATGGTTTCAAACTGCTTGTTCCGTGTTGGTGGGGCAGCTATTTTGCTCTCCAACAAGCCTAGAGATCGTAGACGGTCCAAGTACGAGCTAGTTCACACGGTTCGAACGCATACCGGAGCTGACGACAAGTCTTTTCGATGCGTGCAACAAGGAGATGATGAGAGCGGCAAAACCGGAGTGAGTTTGTCCAAGGACATAACCGATGTTGCTGGTCGAACGGTTAAGAAAAACATTGCAACGTTGGGTCCTTTGATTCTTCCGTTAAGCGAGAAACTTCTTTTTTTCGTTACCTTCATGGGAAAGAAACTTTTCAAAGACAAAATCAAACATTACTACGTCCCGGACTTCAAACTTGCTATCGATCATTTTTGTATACATGCCGGAGGCAGAGCAGTGATCGATGTGCTGGAGAAGAACCTAGGCCTAGCACCGATCGATGTGGAGGCATCAAGATCAACGTTACATAGATTTGGAAACACTTCATCTAGCTCAATATGGTATGAATTGGCATACATAGAAGCAAAGGGAAGGATGAAGAAAGGTAATAAAGTTTGGCAGATTGCTTTAGGGTCAGGGTTTAAGTGTAACAGTGCGGTTTGGGTGGCTCTAAGCAATGTCAAGGCTTCGACAAAAAGTCCTTGGGAACATTGCATCGACAGATACCCGGTTAAAATTGATTCTGATTCAGCTAAGTCAGAGGTTCGTGTCCAAAACGGTCAGTCCTAATAAATGATGTCGTTTGCACTCTTTCTTTTCCTTTTATTAGTTATAATAATTTGATGGCTACGATGTTTTCTCTTGTTTGTTATGAATAAAGAATGCAATGGTGTTCTAGTATTCAATTGTTGTAAGATTTTGAATTTTTGATACAATGGCTTCGAATGGTAACCAACCAACCACCTTGCATGCACTTTAACAGTACCAAAAAGTTTTTATATATATCTAAACATTTTTGTTACTATTTAAACCGCAGTACACTTGTTTCACGGTTATTCTGCATGTTACCATTCGGATCAAAGAAAGGGATGCCCATAGAGCTCCAACTGATAGTTGAATAATGAGAAATTAATGATAGGTGTCAGAGAATTGGAGCATTACCCAAGAAGCATACTTCAGCAAAAGAAAAAACAAATCTACTATGTTTTGACTTAAGTGCATATCATATATATACTATATAGTTTTTTTTTGTTTTTTTAGAATTAATATATTTACTAATCCTTACGTTTTGTATTAAGTGTCGCTGTAGAGAAAATTTTCCATTACAAAATGCTCTCTCCGTGTTATTTTACTTGTCGTTCTAAACTTTAACATACAGATTAATAAAATATTTAAGTTTGTATATTTACTAGATAAAAACATCATTACCAATACACCTAGCCAGATTTCAACCAATAGAAAAATAGCTTAGAATCAAAAATCAATAAATTTTGCATTGAAATCATAAAACGACACTTATTTTGAAACAAAAATTTTGTTCTAAAATGACATCTAATTCAAGACGGATGGAGTAAGTATCAGTTAACATCTCAATGCAGAATTTATTAATTTTATTATTTAGTTTATTTTTTCTATTGGATGAAATATAAATAGATGTATTGATAATGATATTTTTTATACAGAAAATATATAAACTTAAATAACTTTTTAATTTGTGTGCACAGATATAAAATGCCAATCCCCTAAACTATATTTGAGAAGTGATTTTGCCACATGTCCTCTCTACAATCATTCTCACAAAAATAATATGACATGGCTATTAAAATTGATGACATGTCTTATAGATTAATATGACATGGACAATTATATTTAATGTTAATTTATATTTTTGGTAAAATTTTTAAAATATAATAATAATTCATATATTACATTTATTGTCGATTTACATTTTTTTAGATTTTTTAGAATATAGTAATAACTCATAAATCATCATTAAAATAAATATATTAAACTATGGCATTTCCAATTTCGAAATATCATTTAATTATAAAAGTTTCAAATCCCCTAGACTATATTTGAGAAGTGATTTTGCCACATGTTCTCTCTACAATCATTCTCACAAAAATAATATGACATGACTATTAAAATTGATGACATGTCTTATAGATTAATATGACATGGACAATTATATTTAATGTTAATTTATATTTTTGGTAAAATTTTTAAAATATGGTAATAATTCATATATTACATTTATTGTCGATTTACATTTTTAGATTTTTTAGAATATAGTAATAACTCATAAATCATCATTAAAATAAATATATTAAACTATGGCATTTCAAATTTTGAAATATCATTTAATTATAAAAGTTTCAAAAATGTATACATTTTTTCAGAAAATTATAAAATTAAATCGTAAAATCATTAATTTCTTATATATATCTACAATTTTTATAAATATTGTTTAATTTTAAACTTTGACAATTATGAAATTTTACATATTTATTTAATATACTTAATTAAAATAAATAGAAATAAAAATCTACCTAAGATTATAATTTTAAATATATATACATGCACATTCTTAAATATAATTTAAAATAAACAATATTATTTTTATCTTAATTTTAATGTTTATTTAAATCAAATTTATATTAGAATATTAAAAAAAAAATTAAAATATCCCCTAGACTATATTTGAGAAGTGATTTTGCCACATGTCCTCTCTACAATCATTCTCACAAAAATAATATGACATGACTATTAAAATTGATGACATGTCTTATAGATTAATATGACATGGATAATTATATTTAATGTTAATTTATATTTTGGTAAAATTTTTAAAATATGGTAATAATTTTATATATTACATTTATTGTCGATTTACATTTTTAGATTTTTTAGAATATAGTAACAACTCATAAATCATCATTAAAATAAATATATTAAACTATGGCATTTCAAATTTCGAAATATCATTTAATTATAAAATTTTCAAAAATGTATACATTTTTCAGAAAATTATAAAAATTAAATCGTAAAATCAAATTAAATCGTAAAATCATTAATTTCTTATATATATCTACAATTTTTATAAATATTGTTTAATTTTAAACTTTGACAATTATGAAATTTTTACATATTTATTTAATATACTTAATTAAAATAAATAGAAATAAAAATCTACCTAAGATTATAATTTTAAATATATACATGCACATTCTTAAATATAATTTAAAATAAACAGTATTATTTTTATCTTAATTTTAATGTTTATTTAAATCAAATTTATATTAGAATATTAAAAAGAAAAAGAAAATTTAAAATATTATTTAAAAATAAATATAATTTATATTTATCTATTAAAAATATTTTAATTTTTTTACTGCACATGGTGCAGGAAAACACCTAGTTATTATGAAAGATAAGGAGCATATAGTGACGTCAAGATGCAATACACACATAAAATATATGCTATTAATTTTGTAATAAATCTGGTGAATATCTATCTCCAATTCATCACACCAGAAACAAGTGTCGACATATACGTGCATACATTTCTTTTTGGGGTAAAAATATACGTGCGTACATGTAAACTAGTAGACACATAGCACCTATTTATGCGCACATTTATAAATCGAATTCTGAACCCACACATTAGGTGTGTTGGCACTTGGCACTACTTTGAAAGTGTATGCATGTATAGGATGACAGAGAAATAGAGTTCATCATTTATGGATTTAGAGCAACATTATCAGTGAGACAAGTATTTTGTCCTTAGGATATTTTAATAATTTTTTGTAGTTTAAGGACATAGCTTAGAACTTATCATAAATTATTGATTATGGATGGGACAAAAGTGAAGTGGAGAACGGGCCTTGTGGTCAAGTGGCAGTGGACGGGTCTGGGACGCTAACACGTTTCAGGTTCGATCCTCCTGCTATGCGAAACTAAGTCACATTGTTCTGTTCACCTAACGCGGATATGGGTCCATGCTTTAGGACCCATTTGAATGCCCAGGAGAAGGAGTCCATCCGCGGGCTTGCGACTCCCCCGGGGGTTAGGTCTGGTTCCAATAGTGACCCGGGTTTAACCCTTTTAGTTACAAAAAAAAAAAAAAAAGTGAAGTGGAAAAAGAAACAAGGAGACGAGGAAGAAAAAAGTAAAGTGAATCTCTTTCGCGAAATGGTTTGCGCTTGCCATTTCTTTCTGCCCATTCAGATCGCGCCACGTCGCGCCATGTACACCATAAGGACGCGAAGAAAAATTTCCTAACTAAGATACGTTCTACGTTATATTGGACAATTTTCATTTAAATTAAATATGTAAAAGGCTTAGGACATGGTGTAGATACACCGATAATCACGTTCTTAGTCCAAATTCATCACATCAAAAAAGTAACGACCATTTATTAATTTATTCTTTTATTTTTCGAAAAAAAAAATTAGGAAAAAGTGATAGCTGTGTCTTATTAAGTTGAACTCATATATTTTATGTTTTATTAGGCTAACTATTTTTGAAGTAACAATATTATCCTTAGTTTCAATTAAAGATTAAACAATTGTTAAAGATTAAAAATAATTTCAATTAAAGATTAAAATTTGAAATTACAATTAATTAAACAATTGTTAAAGATTAAAAATAATTTTTAATAAAGGTAACTAAAAAATAAAAAATTCAAATCACCAAATAAAAAAACTAAACGTCGAAGTTTTTTTGTATTTTTATTATTAGAAATATTAATTTTTATTATTTGTTACTAGCAAATAAAAAACTATAATAAAAATATTTAGAATACATGATCTATGTAAAATATAAAAATATTAATATTTGGAAATATTCAGTTTTCTTATATTTATTAAATCGATTTTTAAAAATTATTTAAATTATTAAATCATGAAAACATTGATTTTTTATTTGTTACTAACAAAATATTGATTTTAAAATTAAAATATTAAAAACTCTTATTAGCAACAATAGCAACCTGTAAAAAAATTAATTTAAATATTGATTTTATAAATCACGGTTTTCTTAATTTTTTAAAAAAGTTGATTTAATAAATATAAAAATTGAATATTTCCAAATATTCTCTTCCAATATTTGGATTCCCATTTTCATGGGTTATAGATTTATAATAATGTATAGATTCTAATTTCTACATATTTTAGAACAATAGGTTAAACGCAGAATATGTTTTCCAAATATTTTTATATTACTATTATTTACGTAGATTACGTATTCTAAACATAATAGATTCAGTAAAAAGTAAATTACATTTTCTATTGCGTAGAATGTCAATCCTATTTTTTGTAGAATAAAATAAGAAATTATGATTTAAATATTTTTAGAACTGGAAAAATACTAATTAGTTGATGTAAGTATTTTATTAGTAGTTACTATTTCTTGATTTTTTTGTTTATAAAACTATTTATTTGATTTATTTTAAAAAATACTAAAAAGTATTTAAAACAAAAAATGACACGAAACAAAAATTAGCCTAATAGAACATAGTTATTATTTTGGGCATAAAAACAATTTTCCATTTTTTTTACTGAGACCATTTCTTTGTTTCAAAAAACTTTATACCCTCGCCCCTTTTTTCATCTACTTACTCTAATTGCCTCTAATCAAGTGGTTGAGTGTCCACATTTCGGGTCTTCTCTAAGGGAGTTTGATTCCACTAAGTCGCGCTTCTCCGATTAAAGGGTTGGTTATAGATCAGGTTCAACGATCCAACAGAGATTTCATGTCCTATATCAATCATATAAAGATTAAATTATTAAAACAAAAATTGAATAAAAAGTAGGAAAATTAAAGAGAATTGAAAACAATTTTTTTTTTGAGAAAGGGCCTTCAAAGAATTGAAAACAATTGCCATGCTATGTTTCTGAATGGTCTTTTTCTTTGAGATGCTTGCTAACTGATGTATCGGTGAAAGTGATCATGTAAAGCTAACTTGTTTAGTAGTTCATGTGGTGGGCGGCATACATTGAGAGAGCATGGCGATTACGTGGCAAGTCCTCCGTCGCAATATAAGACAATTACAATACAGTAAGCCAATAGAGCATGGCGATGAGATGCATGAGCGATCTGAATAACAAAGATTCAGAGAACTCTTGTCTCAATATATTCATGTAATCATGTGAACCCTGCATGTGAACAGTTCAACGTGAACAGTGTAATGTAACACTCACAGTCTTTTGTCACCATCAAAACAAAACTTAAGGAATTAAAGAGCATATTCCTTTTATTGTGCTCGTGTGATGAAAGAAATTAACTTTGACACCTTCCAGCTCGAGCAGAGTCTTCATCACACCAAGTTTTTGTGCCACTATTTTTTAGCAATTTCTCAGTTCTCCAAACATCACATCCCAAAACTCAATATCTAGCTACTACTACAATCATCTTGTTGTGAATGCAAATAATATACCAAATAATGTCTAGTGTACAATATGATGTTCAGTTCTGATTACTACATATCTTTTGAAAATAAGTACAACAATAAAACCATTTGACCTTATCTCAAAACCCAAATTTATCAATGTAATTTAGCGATTTAGGTAGAATTGAACATGAACTTGAAAAAAAACCCAACACATCTAAATTATATTGATTAATTTAGGTTTTGAGGTGAGCCTTTTGGTCTATTAATTATGGGTGATCGGAGCATTACGTAAATACTGCAGAAGTTATTATATTTTCCAGAGAAATAGAGAGCATTATACCACTCTCCGTTAACTGTGGTGGTATTTGAGGTGAGCCCTTTGGCCCTCTAAGACCAAGGGCCGCAATTTACGGAGAGAAGAAAACAGAAAGTGGTGCAATACTCTCTATTTTTCTGGAAAATATAACAACTTCTGCAGCATTTGTTAAACAATGCTCCGACCATTTATAGTTAATATGCTAAAAGGCTCACCTCAAAACCCAAATTAATCAATATAATTTAGATGTGTTAGTTTTTTTTAAAAGTTTATGTCCAATTCTACCTAAACCGCTAAATTATATTGATTAATTTGGGGTTTGAGATAAGATCAAATGGTTTTATTGTTGTACTTATTTTCAAAAGATATGTAGTAATCAGAATTGAACATCATATTGTACACTAGACATTATTTGGTATATTATTTGCATTCACAACAAGATGATTGTAGTAGTAGCTAGATATTGAGTTTTGGGATGTGATGTTTGGAGAACTGAGAAATTGCTAAAAAATAGTGGCACAAAACTTAGTGTGATGAAGACTCTGCTCGAGCTGGAAGGTGTCAAAGTTAATTTCTTTTATCACACGAGCACAATAAAAGGAATATGCTCTTTAATTCCTTGAGTTTCGTTTTGATGGTGACAAAAGATTGTGAGTGTTACATTACACTGTTCACGTTGAACTGTTCACATGCAGGGTTTTTTTTTTTTTTGAAACACAACTTTTTCCATTAACTTCAACTCAATTGGTTACAAATGATAGAGGGAATTGTCCATCCTCTTTGATTGAATGCAAAAACTACAACATCATAAGATAAAAAAGATAGATCTTCAAAAGAAGATGATGACAGCGAACTCAAAACGGGGTTTGAATGCGATTTTATTGAAGTGATTTTATTGACATGTGATTTTACTGAAGTGAACCTTAAGTAGACACGCATGCTCAATATAATAGAAAGACTGACAAGACATTAAAAATAAACAATGATTGCGAGCAAATTTAAAAGATAAATTGCGATCGAAACAGGCTGTGAATTCAATTTCTGTTTTTTTTTTTGGTTGATACAATTATCAAAGACCAAACATCTACTTGAACTGAATATATGTATATGTTTTGACGAAAAATGAAAGAAAAATAGAAATAGACTAAGGGGTGTATTCAACTAAGAGTTTCAGGTGATTTGCATTAAAATGACAAATCCACTGTTATTCAAACATGAATTTTAAAAACTCATTTAAAATCCACTGTTATTGAACTTGACATTTCGTAAAGTACTCTGAAATCCACTGTTATTGAAAATATTTTAAGTTGTGAGATTTTAAAGTTTTGAGATGATTTTACGGTGTTTGGGTGGAGTTTCTTAGTTAAAAAAAATAAAACTCAAATCCCATTGTTTTAGGTGATATTCTAGAGTAGTTTAACAAAAATCACCTAAATCTCTACAACTTATTAAAATCATCTAAAACTCCATTAAAAATCAAATCACATCAAATGCTAAATTGAATACATCCCCCTAATATTCATGACATAAGTCATAAGTATAAAACAAGATAAAGTTGAAATCGGTTTAAAAACCTAGTACATATAATAAATAAATTATTTTTTAATTTTTGATAATATCATATAGGAAGCGCGGAAAGAGTTTTGTGTTCCTCTCTTGCATAAAAAAAAGACTGGAGTTTGGATCTTTTAAGCTGTAAATCTTTCTTTAATCTAATAAAACTTTCAAGGGAAAAGGTCGTCTCCCAGACATAGCAGGTGGAAACTTGAACTGGATTACAAATTCTTTGTGCATTTTCTTTTCATATTAATTTTGAGTAGTAGAAAGGTTGGAACTTCATAGAGAGAAAAAGAGCACAAAAAGAGCATATATTGCACACAAGGGAACACGTCAAATACCTAATCACATATATACCTTCTAAATTTCAAATTAATATATATTTTAGAGATTTCATATGTATTAAAGAAAACATGTAAACTCTTGATTATAAAT
This sequence comes from Raphanus sativus, assembly GCF_000801105.2. Lineage (NCBI taxonomy): Eukaryota > Viridiplantae > Streptophyta > Magnoliopsida > Brassicales > Brassicaceae > Raphanus > Raphanus sativus. The sequence goes on from NC_079518.1 coordinate 10,968,490, forward strand.
ATATATATATATATATATACTATCCATCGAAAATAGATCAAATGGAGAACATACGAGCCGATTATTCGAAGAGTCTATTTATCTGTCCGGATCTGATATATATGGAAAAATATGTAGCTTTTGGTCTTCGCCTCTTTTGCTAATGCGTCTGTTCGGCTATTCTGACTCCAAAAAATATGAGACAGACTCACCTCCTCAAAATTTTCCTATAACCTCTGAAACATCTTAATCTATATCGCGAATAATGGCCAATCCATCAGATTTGTGGTCATGTCCACTAAATCCGAACAGTCCGTCTCGAATCGAACTGATGTTATCCTTCTGTCTTTCATACACGAGGCCGTCCAAAATAATTAGCTATTTTCATAATTTTAAAATATATTAATCTTCGTGATTAGCTATTTTCATAATTTTTAATCAATTAACCATGATTAATATTTTCAAAATTTACAATTTATCACTGTTATATGCATCAAAAATGTAAAATATGTATATTTGAGAAACATTTTTTATAAAACATAAATCATTTTGAAACGTTAATAATGTGATATCGAAATAAGTACGAGGTTAAGAGAATAGAGTTAATAATGTGATCCGAGGACTGTTCCTTCTGACAAGACAACCTTTGTTTCTCTGCCTCTTCTTATTATTATTTTCTTTTCTTTTTTAACAGAAAGGAAAACACAGCACCGGTTTAAGAGCTCTCTCTTATCGTTCTCTCCAACCTCTCACACACACAAAAATATTTACTTGGAAGACTATATTGAGCTTCGTTCCATTAGCCACTGATCAATGTAACCATTTCTCTTCTTCCTGCCCTTCAATTTCAACCATTTCTTGATTTTAGATAATTGCTTGTGGACTGTGGTCTTGTTTTTCTTTCTTTGGGATCTTTGATTGTAACCAGAGCTGATCAAGAGCTTCGTATGTGGAGAGCTGTAAATGTTTTGTTTTAAGATCGAAACTTTTCAAGATTTCAAGAATTTTTTTATTTATACTAAAATGGTATTAATTTCCAGTAGTTGCATGGTGAGATCTGAACCAAACCATGGAAACTTAGGGTGAAATTTGATGATACACACATTGATCACTAAGCATATATAAACATTTTATGTTGTTAATTAGTCTGTCAGATTTATGTCTCTAATCAAGTCCGATGTCTATTTTTGATTCCAGAAGATATTTGTTAAGTACAAATGTCTGACCATGTTATGGGAAAGAGTTGTATTGCTGGTTATGAATCTGTCTGGTTGAGTCGTTGGATTCGGAGAGGTAGCGCATGCGAGTTAAAGGCTCATAGTAACCGCGATGCCAAGCGTTATATGAAGAGACACTTGCCAAAAGATGATGGCCAGCTATGGAAGGCGGAATCAACAGGTTTCATGAAACTTAAGGCGAAAACGTTGAATAGGTCCCTTGATCTATTTCCTAATCTTGATTTCCGCTCAAAGGATAAAGAATCATCTACTCAGACTGATACTTTGCAGACAGATAGATTGCCTCTAGCTGGTATTTTAAAATCGTAAATGTTACATTACATATCATACAACCTTTGATATTCTAGCTAGTTTTTACAAAATATTTAGCTGCTTGCTTAATCTATTATCTAATATCTATTCTGGTTTTCATTTTATTGGCAGGCTCCATTTCATCAAAGGCCTTGAGAATTGGGCAGGGGGAAGAAAGGGTCGAGATAGTACCTGACATGAACAAAGAACGTCTTATTGTTGCGGATGGGGAAGTAGCAGAAACAAGCATTTCAGCTACTCAAAGAATGAATGTTGAACACTTTGTCAACAACGCCAATTTGAATAAAGAGTGCAAGCGTTTACGTTTGAGCCCTGACACCAACTGTGGATCACATGTCAAACGTGTGAAGACAAACGCCTCGGATTACAGCGGGAATGAAACCAAGAGCATGATGGTTGTAGAAGAAGGACCATCAGTGGAGAAGACGAACTACTTCTTTCGCAGAATCTTTAAACACGGATCAGGAAGAAATCAAGAATCTTCAGAATCACGTATCAGGAATATGAATATGGGAGGAGGAAGAGAAGACGTGACGCCTCTACATCCATGGATTCAGAGATGGTGTAAGAAAAAATCTACAGTGACTCATGAGAGTAGAGGAGGGCAACAAGTTAACCCAAAGAGCTTTGCGATACAGAAGCAGTTTCCAAGAATTGCAGCAATGGCATTGATGGGGAAGGCTCTGAGAAGGTTTAAACCCGACCCAAGTGGTCTTAGAAAACCCAACTCCCTGTCATACTAATCTCGCTGGTGTCAGAAACACAAGACAAAACTTGAATCTACTTCAAATAAACTCGGCAAGTGTGTCTGAAAACGTTACTTCTGTAACACGTAATAGTAAACTTCTATAATCTTGCTTCATTAAAATTCCTTTTCTCCATATTCTCACAGGACTAAACAGAAACATTCCAATTTAATGCAAGTAAAGGTCCATTCTAGAAAAATGATAGTTTATAAAATAACATTGGATAAAGACAGAGATAAACAAAGAACACAATCCAACGAAACTAGATGTTAGATCTACTGGCTTGAGTGAGCAGAGACCATCCTGATAATATCAATGCATTTGATAGATTAATATATGGGGCCTAAAATGGAATAGAATTAGACTCGTATTGTTATCACTACACATTGGATCCAAACTGTTTGTAATACTATTTTTGTTTTTGAATGATATTATTTCAAGGAACAATAAATATTTGAGATTGTTTTTTTATCATAACTTATCGTTGAACAGAAAATTTCGCTTGTTGTACATTAAGACCAGCTTTCTATTAACTTACGATTGTGAATGATATATTTGAACGAAGAAACAATTATGGTAGTAAATCTTTATCAAAAAAAAGAAAAGACAGTTATGCTTCTCAGCACCGTCACCGAGTGGTCATGGGATAATATTATTCACAAACATGAAATTACTTTTATTTATACTTCACATAAATTCTTTTATATAATAAGATTCGTTGTTAATGTTAACTAATGCTTTTTTCTATAAAAACACATTTCTGTTCAGCGTTTCTATTGTTTCATGTAAACCAATTCACTATGTTTAATTATTACATTTGATAGATAATATCACAATATAATAGAAATTAATCAGTATCATGAGATACTTTGTTGGACATCAAGATATTTTATCATTTGACAAAATGTTCAAGTAGTGGGCTGCATTTCGCCTATTACAAAGACACGCTTTCTCTCATCTATCATAATTAGTTTATTTTCTATTTTATCTGCATATTTAATTACTTACTTATAAACGATTGGTTGCATAAGTGTATTGATATAATTATAAAATATAGGGACCATGTCTTCTTATATAGGTTGATAGAATCATAACCAAAATAGTTGTCTACATGTTATGAAATAGTTTCAGATGAGCCTCTCCATTATCTTCAGCCTCCCTTACCCTTCCTCAAACACTCTTCTCCAATAAGGTAAAAAGAAACCTCTCTCAACTCATCTCTTGGATTGTAAAACACATTTTGGTTTATTACTCATCTTGATTCTTTAAATTCATTTAATAACTCTCAAGACAATTTGATCTAAACTTCCTTTTCAATGAAACTGACAACATTTTATTGGTAGGTAATCAATTGCCGTGTGCAACAGAGTGCTTTAAAAGTCATCTATCCATGGCTGAGACCAAACCTGGTTAGTAGTACTTTCATATTTTCCGTAATTCATGTACTTCTTTCTTAAGACTAATGAAAAATGGAAGTGGTACTATCAGAAATAGAGATGGCAGAGGAGGAGAGGAAGATAGTAAAGATGTGCTCACTGAAGAAGAAAGCCATGAGCGCTTCAAACAGATTCAAGAACTCATTCAAGAAAAAGGGTCGAAGAAGCACCAGCAGAGTTATGTCCGTACCGATTGAGGACGACATCGATGCAGAAGACCTTCAAGCTATCGATGCTTTTCGTCAAGCACTTGTCCTTGACGAGCTTTTGCCTTCCAAACTCGATGATCTGCATATGATGCTTAGGTATACACTTGTTTTCTTCTTTTTATTACCATTTAATCTCTCTCTTAATTTCTAACCAATTACGTGACCAAGTCGTAAAGACTATTATTGCATTATAGACCTGATTATTAGGGGAAAATAAATTTTACCTCGATTATTGTATCAACACGACGAGAGTTGATACAAAACGCTCCCAGCTACAACTTTAGATCTCTTATTATTTAACCAAAATAAAATCGTTGATGCATTAAAAATAAGCTTCTAAATTAGATAGCAAAATGTAAAAAGAAATGAGTTAGTAAATCTTCTAATAAAAAAATGATATATTGGTTCACGAATCATGATCCGTCTTATTTGATCTTGTTGGCATAATAGAAACAATAAAATTTCATCCAGAATATTAAAAAGTTTATTTTAAACATAAACAGATTCCTGAGGGCAAGAAAGTTTGACATTGAGAAAGCTAAGCAAATGTGGGCTGACATGATTCAATGGAGGAAAGATTTTGGCGCTGACACAATCATTGAGGTTAATTTCTTTCCCTAAATCTAGGAGCATTTTGGACCAACTCCCATCTCATATTGGTTAAGAAACAAGTTTTATAATGTATGTTTCTAATTAAATGAAGGATTTTGAGTTCGAAGAGATCAACGATGTCATGAAGCATTACCCTCAAGGCTATCATGGAGTAGACAAAGAAGGCAGGCCGGTTTACATTGAGAGATTAGGTCAAATCGATGCTAACAAGCTGCTTCAAGTGACAACCATGGACCGTTACGTGAAATATCATGTCAAAGAGTTCGAGAAGACTTTCAAGATTAAGTTCCCCGCTTGTTCTGTCGCTGCCAATAAGCACATTGATCAGAGCACAACAATCCTTGACGTCCAAGGCGTGGTATGTATACGATAAATCTATCCTTCATGTCTTTGAATACAAAAGGGTAAGTTTCTTGATTGCTAAACCTACATGTGTGTTGTTCCGAGTGATTAGGGTCTTAAGAACTTCAGCAAGTCCGCGAGAGAGCTTCTTCAAAGGCTTTGCAAGATTGACAATGAAATTTATCCTGAGGTATAGATTGTGATTGTTTCAAACGCTAATTTATATGTATGTGAACAAAAAATACAAAAGGGCTTTCACAATTTAAAACCTTAAATATTTTACTAACAAATCTTTTCTTGTTTAAATGGTAAAATTCCTATATTTTTATATTACGTACTAAATGTACAAACAAAAACAAACGTAAACAAATCAAGGTCTTAAAATGTTGAGTTCCGGATTTCTTTGTAGACGTTGAACCGGATGTTCATCATCAATGCCGGTTCCGGGTTTCGGCTCTTGTGGAGCACAGTTAAGTCTTTTCTTGATCCCAAGACTACGGCAAAGATTCATGTTCTTGGGAACAAATATCATAGCAAACTGCTTGAAGTCATCGATGCTAGGTAAGATCACACGTCTTGAATATAAGTTTTGCTTCGCTTTGAATATTTTAATATTCAATATATTTTGTATTTATAAACAGTGAGTTGCCAGAGTTCTTTGGAGGCGCTTGCACTTGTGAGGACAAAGGAGGTTGCATGCGCTCTGACAAAGGTCCATGGAATGATCCTGAAGTTCTCAAGGTAATTAACAATTTACATACATAGTCCTTAGTTAGACACTAAATAAATTCATTTAAGCTATGTTCTTGAATCTGATGTTGTTGTGAACAAACACTAATCAAAACTCGAAAAAAGCAAAAGAATTTAGAGCACAAAACTCAATTGAAAAAAATACTTGTTTTAGAGTTTTTATATTGATTCTATAAATGAATAGTTTACAAACATATTAGAACCGTATTTATACAGCCTAAAAATCCGATACTCGTTTTACCTTTTGTGAAAACTTCGTTGTTACCTACTAAAACAGGTTTTCTTAATCTTAAAAGATAATTCAACGATTTTATCATTTTACTGATGCATTACTTCTAGAATCAACAATATTTACAAAAAAATATATATTAAAATGGAAGCAGATGGCTATAAACCGGGAAGCAAAATGCTCACCAATTTCAGAAGATGAACACAAGCATGTTGACCAAGGAAGAACAACTTCAGTTCCAGAAGTAAGTTACAGAACAATAAATTTAAAATCAGCTAATTAATACTCTAAGAAAAGCTTATACTGAGTTTCTCCATTAACGCCACAGAGTCTTGAGAGAAACAATAAGAAAAGGGATGAAGACAATGCACATGAGAAGCAAATTGCAGCCATTGACAAGTCTATGGATATGGCATGGCCTGCAAGAACTAAGAAATCCGAAAGTTTTAAAGCCTCTAAAGGTATATATCCTCTCATAGTTAGCTTAATTTGAAAAAAAAATGTTTCTTCTGCACGCACTAATTAAAGTTTATTTAGGGCTGGAGTCTTACGTGAGGAAGGGGGTACCAAAGAAAGGGGAGGGATTACTTGTGGGAGGGGTCATGGCCTTTGTGATGGGAATCGTTGCAATGGTTAGGCTATCTAAAGACGTTCCACGCAAACTCACTGAGGCTGCTTTATATGGAAACTCAGTTTGTTATGAGGAATCTATGTCTAAGCAAAACAAAGCTCAATTTGCAGCACCAGTCTCAAGCTCGGAGTATATGTTGATGGTGAAACGCATGGCTGAATTGGAAGACAAGTGCATGTTCCTTGATTTGAAACCGGCTAATGTTGAATCTGAAAAGGAGGAGAAACTTCAGGCTGCGCTTAACCGTGTTCAAGTGCTTGAGCAAGAATTGACTGAGACCAAAAAGGTAAGACAAAATGTAAACTAATAATCCCAAATAATAACCAAATATGTTTTTAACCTATTAATCAGTGGTTTAACTTGAGTTCTTTTTCGGTTTAGGCTTTGGAGGAAGCCCTTGTCAGCCAGAAGGAGATTTTGGCATACATTGAGAAAAAGAAGAAGAAGAAGAAGCTGGTAAGGATACAAAAATCATTAACATCTATCATTAACTTCCCACATTGTTGTTTGTATTCATAACTTTAGTGTTACATTTTCCCAGTTTTTCGGCTTCTAAATGTGCAAAAGGAAAGAAGAAGAGATCGTGAAACAAGAGGCTGAATCAGAGAGTGTTTGTTTGTGATTTTTTCTCAATTGAAGAATAGATTCATCTTAAAAGCATCTGACTTGTACATTACTTGAAGTGAAAACTATTTGTGCTTTTTGCCTGTCACATTGTTTGTGTGTGTGTATGTGTGTGTCTCAGTTTCTTTATGAAGTATTTGTTATTTTATATATCCACGAGATTACATGACGATCTACGTTTGATTGCATTTGTATTATATAAACCGTTTGTATTAAAATTAGATTAGCTCCTTTGGGTCTATCTTTCGTTGTAATTATTTTGGTAGTGCCCACTCAAAGATTGCATGTACCTCCCATGATAATTACGGATCATATTTTCTTCCAACAACATACTTTTTTCTTACATCAAAGAAACCAGCATGACCGTCGATATATTTATGAACACATTAGATATCTATAAACTAATTTTCTAGCCAAGCGAATTTATTTTCTAGTGAAAACATAAAATGGAGATAGAAGACGACACGTGTCTATTAAAATTAGATTAGCTCTGTAGCTATCTCCAGGATTTGTACGTGAATTATTGGAGATTTCTGTTGTTGAAAATAGCGAAATTCACAAAGGATTTAAAACACACACACACACATACAAAAGATCACATGAATGCTTCAGACCATTTGTTATTTCAAAGGCCAAAAGATCTTCTACTATGGTCAGTAGCTACTGTGAAAACGATAGTTGCACTTTTGAGACTAAAATATTCAATCAAGTGAACCGTGAAAGTGTAATAAATGGACACACATGTACTCAGGGGTGGATGTACAGCCAAGGGTGTGGAGTCACGTGACCCCCATCTCATTTTAAAACTTCTCAGTAACTTTTATGGTGTTTATGAAATACCCCCAACTGAAAAATAGTTTTTTATGTATATGTCTCCACCTAATTACATTTCTGCATCCGCCACTACATTATAAACGTTTCAATTTTTAGATACCTCCAGAGCCGGCCCTGGCATGAAGCGAATGAAGCGGTTGCTTGCGGCCGTTTACTTTATCAATACATTTCGGCCATAAAAATTCGAAAGTCCTCCTTAGTCTAGTGGCAACGCTCACATATCTCATGTTTCTCAGTTCGCGGGTTCGATGAGCAGTTGATACAGCTTCAGCCACAATTGTTTTTTTTGCTTCCGGTCTTATATGTTCTAGGACCGGCTCTGGATACCTCAGTTTCAAAATGGAATTTTAATGATAAAATTGAGCAACTAAGTTTATTTCAGGTAAACACTACTAAATTTTTAACTATAAAAACTGATGAGGTAACTTTATTTAACGTATTAGACCATCAATTTACAATATTGGTAAATTTTTAGTCAGAGATTTTTACTTTGTATTTTTATTATTATCCTAGTATATTTTTATTATTATCCTTATTATATTTTTGTGTTCTCCTCTTGCACTATAACATTTCATTTTAAGAACCTATTTTTCTTGGGATTTCGGGAGCATAGTTTTTTTTTGTTAAAGAGAATAGTTTTAAGCACCATTCAGATATCTATACATAAATGACCGAGTTTGTTTCGGATCTTAAAAATATGTAACTTCAAAAACAATACCAAATTGTACATTATGTAGTGTAGATTTAAAGCAAATCTAGCATATCTATTTCCATAATTTGTTTGAAATGGTAATTTTATAAATTTAAGTAATAAAGTTTACATAATTTTCCTGTATTTGTCAAAACTTTTGAACTAAGTTTGGTTAGATTAAAAAACTTTAAACTAAAGATTTACTAATAATATCAGTTTGTTTTATCGATACTGTAAACATAGTATCTAATCCACTAAATAAAATTACTTCAAGGGTTTTACGTTAAAAGCTTAAATAGTAATTTTATCTAAAACAAACTTAGTTAAGATGTTTTATCATTAACAGTCACTTCAAAATATAATAGAAGTTTTTAAGCATTAGGTTACCGTGACTCGATTTATGGTGTGTAGATATAGATTTTGATTTATTTATAAGTTACTGTTTTAGACTCAAAAGCATGGTGACTGAATCTATTTTGGTGAAATTCATGCATCGTTTTTGGGAAGTGGGCTGGGTCAGTGGATCTTCCACAGTTTCCTAAGATATTTTTCTAAAGTAAAGTGATGATAATGATTTGATCGTAAACCATTTATTGTTAGACAACTTAACATGACTCTACAGCTCTACTCACTAGTTTTTGTTTTTTGAAACTTTCTACTCACTAATTTTGTGAGGTGGTTTACCATTTATGATGAAGACGGTCGAAATATATTAATTATCATATATCAAATCACTGATGTACAAGTAGGTACTCATTTTAATCCTAATGTTATTCTTCAACACAAAGTAGTTGATTTCACTTTGATCCAAAAAAAAAGTAGTTGATTTCACGTTATAAAATATCGGGAACATGCCATCCTTCAAAACACTAAGCATCTGAAGTTCTGAACAATTATTTAATACGTACTACATTTTTCTAAAACTGGAGAACTAAAGAAAAAAGAAAATAAACAGCTGTGCTGAGCCTGGACACTTCTCTCCCAACCTCACATGTCCCTCTCACTTTTCTTCTTCTGCTGCCTACTTACACATGTTCTTCTCATTTTACTCTAAGCATAGATTCCTTTGTGTTTCTAATATCTTTTAAAATCTTTATTTCAGGCTTTTCATTTGTTTATTTTATTTTATTTCTATTTTATTCAGTGTTGGTGGTGGTGTTTGATTTTTTAAATTAATGGTTCAGAGATTTTCCAAAACAGATTCTGGTTTCAATGGGCTTTATAAAAAAAACTAATACATACTACGAATATTATCAATCTTCCTTTCTTTTTGGCGTGTTACATGAATATGTGATTTACTAAAGAAAAATTAACAAACAACGACTAAGACAGTGACAAAAAAAAAAAAAAACAAACAACGACTAAGTTATGCTTCTTCTTTTTTTGACAAAGGGCTTTAAGTTATGCTTTTACATCAACTAAAATTTCACTTTACTGATACATAAAGAAAAGAGAAAAGAAAGAAGAAAAAGGTATTTATCTGCATTCTTCTTTGAAAAAGATTCTGTACTTCGTTTTAATTTTCTCTCCTTCTCAGAAATCATTTAGTTTGTGTGAACTTTGATGTCTTCAAGGTATCTACATGTGTTATAAATTTTGAAAGGTCAATATATGCTTAGTTTGGTTTTCTAAAAACTTAAGTAAAATCAAACTATATATCAAAAACTTGCATTGATAGCCAAGTTACAAAAAAAAAAAAACTTGCATTGATACCAAAATAATGTTTAGAGCACTGAGGTCTAAGGGGTGTTAATCGGGTGAGTCCGACTCGGTCTAACCCAGAACACATAATTATTAGACTTCAATCTGATCTAAAGTATTTAGAGTATATTCTAAAGCCGGGGGGGGGGGGGGGGGGGGGTTTTGTGTGTTTTCAAAATAATTTATTATTATATTGTATTTACCATTTTATCTTTTTAACTGATTTTACTTTCATAAGAAAATTCAGTTTCATTTTTTCGTCTTCAAATTTAAAACTACTTTAAAATTCTATTCTTTAACAAGAATGTTTTACATATGTTTTAAAATTATATTATAATCAATTCAAATTCAATAAAATTAAATTAAAACTAATTATATAAGAAAAAAAATTATGTTGAACGCAGTCAAACATTCCACATTTAGTATTTTGGGAAAACATATTTTACAGAAAAAAGAAAATAAATTTGTCGATTTATAATGTGATTTTGTAATAATCAAACAGTATAATATATTCACAATTTTTTATTTTCTTTGCTAGAGTTTAAATCAAGAATATACAATATGTCAATATCAGGAATAGCTCTAATCTTTTTTTTTTTGGTCAAGAATAGCTCTGATCTAAAGAATGATATTATCCAAAACAAAATGTAAAAGCTTAGATTTTTTGGTCGATCATAGCTTAAAACGTTAAAACAAACTTAGATATAAAAATTGTGGAACCCCCTTAATCCAGTGGTTTGAATAAGAGTTCATTAATATTTTTACATCAACATGTTTGGATTTCGAGTCCCAGTGAAAACAAACTTATGTGTATTAATGGAGATAAAACTAACAAGAAATCTGCAATAGTACAAGGATTACCGTCAAGCGTCGATTCGATAGAACGGTTAAGTGGATGCAGTCAAGTGTAAATACTCATAAGGAAGATATAATTATCGACAGCTTGTAACATCATAATTATCCAGCGTTAAAAAAAAATTAAATCTAAAATATTTAAATCTCAAATGGGACTTAGCTCAAAAACCTAATTTGTTGTGTCTATATAGTTAAACTCAGACTCCATAACTGATAGGAACTAAGTGAGTTTAGGTTCTGGATTTGACCTTAATTAACATGTCAATTTTTACATAAGAGATATATATCATACTAATAAGATTTTTATCTTGTTCCCTAAACAAGCAAAAACTATAAATTGGCATATTTGTTTTGGAATTGACCTAGAACATTGATTGATTCAAGTATTTATCACTGCCGACGTTTAATAGCTTCAATATCTGTTTTATTTTTGTTTTATTTTTCGATATATAATTTCATACTTTTATTGGGTTTTATTCTCTCCGTTTCACAAAAAGTGTCATTTAAATGTCACACATCTAATCAATAGTATTTTAGATAAATAAATTTATTTATAAAATCAATGCATTTTACAATTAATTTTGAGCTGAAAAGTTGTATAAATTGCATTGATATTGTAGAATAACACTCTTTATGAAACAAGAAAAATCATTTAAAGTGACACTTAATATGAAATAAAGAGAGTAAATTGTAACTCGATAGCTGTCCTGCTTGCGGTATAATTAAAACCCAGATAAAGATAACTGTGTTTAAACATAAAAATGGATTCAGTTTTTCTTGTTCTTACTTACTGATTTCTTAAAACAAATTATAAGTTTTCTGGAATGTTTTATCTTTTTGGATTTCCAACTGAATGTAATATTTATAATATCTAATTAACTAATGCATGATATTAGTAAAATTAAACGTTTTGTATTTTTCATTACTAAATAATGACAATCATTCTATTATCATGCAAGATAGTTATACTGTATATAGCTAGTGTACATGAGAGCATTTTCATCGGCAAATTCTTAAGACAACTGTAGAATAAAAATGATGAAAGTGAAAAGACATAAATTTTTAATTAGGAACTTTTAAGATATTTTTAGAAATTCTTAATATATTTGTCATTTGTTTATTAGTTCTATTATTCATAGAAAAATAAAAAATATATAATTATAATATTATTAAAGTGTCATTTTAGTTTCTCTCGACTTCTCTTTTAATACAGAGGATATTAAATTATAAAATAATTGTTTCATTTTCTTCTTCTAAATATTTGCTAGATACTCCTTCATTTACTAAACCTTTATTAAAGGGTAGGAAAAAGATGTTACTGAAAAAATGTAAGGAAAATAAAATAAAATAAATAAAGAATCTTCTTCACCCGAATATAATTCCAAACAAATGTATCACATTTCTCGTGCACAAACGCTTTTCTTGAATTTTCTTCTATAAATTCTATCACCCAAAACCATTCAGACCTCCCCTTCTCTCTTCTCCCTCGTTCAAAGATTTGGCCTTCCTTCTTCCTGTTTAGTTCTTCTGAATTATATCCACCCAAACACATTAGAACAAAACCATTAATGCTTAATCAGCAGTTCTTGGTCATTGAGACACATGTCTCCGATCATTCTCAGTGAGATCTTCCTCTCTGAGTTTATGCTGAACTCCACCATCAGGCGCAGGACACATCTCGTTCAATCTTTCTCTGTTGTCTTCCTTTACTGGCTTTACTACGTCTCTTAGGTCTCATAATTAATCTCCAGTTTTTCTTCTTCCGTTATATATATATTATATTCTCGTAATCAAAACCCTAGTTTTTAAAGTCTTTCTTTTGTTTCTTGCTCGTTACGTCATCGATCTGGGTCCTGTCCTGCTTTATCTCTCTTCTCGTAAAGCAAAAGAGCTTCTTTGTTTGTTTATTTGTACGTTTTCTAAATGGAACCGTCGTCGTCGGGAACAACTTCGCCATCGGGATCGGAAGAGAGTCTCATGGAGCAGAGGAAGCGGAAGAGGATGCTCTCAAACCGTGAATCAGCGAGGAGATCGAGGATGAAGAAACAGAAGCTCCTGGACGATCTAACGGCTCAGGTTAACCAGCTCAAAGAACAGAACAACGAGATCGTGACAAGTGTCAGCATCACGACGCAGCACTACTTAACTGTCGAAGCAGAAAACTCTGTTCTCAGAGCTCAGCTTCATGAACTCAGCCACAGACTCGAATCTCTCAATGACATCATCGAGTTACTCGACAGTACCAACGGGATTTGTCCGAGCCTTCTGACTGGTCCAGAGCCTGATGATTTTCTCGTGAACCAGATGAATACGAACATGTTTTGTATGAACCAGCCTCTCATGGCATCTTCTGATGCGTTACTGTATTAGAAATGTGGTCCAGAAAACCTCGAAATACAAAATGGGACCGTTTCTTTTGTCTGATCTTAAGATATGTCCGTAGGGAGATATATGAAAACAATCTATTAGTGGGGTATGTTGTTTGATTGTGCTTTGTTCCGTCTTTGGCTCTATGTATTAAAAGCATCGTTGTTATGAGTGTTTGCAATAAAGGATCTGTTGGCATGAGTGCAAAGTGTTTTCTTAATATTATAGTATGCTTTTGATATCTTAAGCACCCAATATTTTAGACTATTATATAGTTTCTTGAGTGTTAATGGTAAACGACTTCAAATGTCATCACTAAAGTAAATAAAGTTCTTAGTACGTATTGAGTATAAACCAAAATATCAGTTGCATTCTATATACTCATGTCAAGTAGAATAGCGTATACATGTATTTTTAGTTTTACGTTCTTGTCTTTTTTTTTTGTAGGTTCTTGTCTTCTACAAGACCACACTCACCCACCCACCTGTACAAACTATCGTATTTGTAATCTGAGTTCAAGTTAGTATGCATCATTTTGCTATAAACCGTGGTCACATGTATTTTATATTATACATGTCAATTCCAACAGAAAAGACATTTTAATCAACATGCTCTTTTTTTAATCGGCTATTACATTTATTAATCAAGTTGTACTATTCATCTAACTAGTAAAGAGTTATTTTGTTCTAGTTTCTTCTTGTTTGATTTTTGTTTTATAAACTGCTTTATTTGTCACCACTCTTACATAAAACTAGATTTTGGACCCGCGCGTCCGCGCGGATGTATGTTTGGAAAGATGAAATGGTAAATAAAAATTTAGTGGCTTTCATATTTGTTGAATTTTATATTGGTGTATTTTGTTCGGTTTGTTGAGTGTTTGATTAAAAAGTATGATTTTATATAAATATCCATTTTTTAGAATGAAAATATTATTGTGTGTTTTTTTTTAAATTCCAATTTATTATTCTCATAATAGTTTGTGGTTCGATACTGACCACCAGCTGCATTGACATTGACATGTTTAATGACACCCCATGAATCTAAAGCTAAGATACGCTGAATTCGGTGCATGAGAGATCGTTTGCAAGTAGCATGGATCTTGTTACCCTAACAAAAAAAGTCATCTTAGATACATTTGAAACATTAGTAATACAATAAAGGGTACAAAACGAACTTACCCATTGATCTGCCAAGATCATTTCGAAAGTATTACCTGCAAAAGTGGTGTTTTGCTTCCATGAATGTAAACATTTAACTTGAACACGCCAGTTGTCTTTAAAAGGTCTGAGTTTGGTTAGAGGAACAAACGTCGTCATCTTCGACATGTTATAGGTTTTCGATTTTTTGGGATATGATTTGGAGAATAGATGATGAGATATATATACTGCTGGTGGTGAGAGATGGCGCAAGTTAGATTAAATGTCAATAAGACCATCATTATCGGTGGCCCTTAGGGCCTGCCCTTATGTATTTATGGATCCAAAATAAATCAAAAATCAGTAAGGCCATCGCCAACAGGCCTAAATTAAAGTCTCTTTTCTTTGGTCCTTAACGCGACGTGGCAGGACAGGATTGGGAGAAGAAACACGCTCCGTGTTGTTGATAGTGTTTTGGAAAGAGAGGGGTTTGTTCTGAATCAAAATCAAAGGCGAGGAGTTTGTTCTGAATCAAAATCGAAGGCCATATGTTCTTATGAAGACCGAAAACGAACTCGAAGGCTAGGGTTTTTTTAAGAATCAAAATCAAAGGCCTCTCACATCGGTTAGATGAGAGTCCTTGTTCAGAATCGAATTCAAAGATCTTCTGAAAACGAAACGAAATCAAAGGTTATCTCTCGATCTTTTGGGTTATCTTCTCTTAGATGTTGTACTTGTAGTTTTAGTTGTAGATGAGTCCTTGATTAGATCAGTTGATGTTCGCTTCTGAATTTTATGATTTTGGATTTGGTTTTGAACAGATTACCAGTGGAACTGAGTAGCTGTGTGTTAAGTGCTGGTGATGGGTATTAGTTCTTCGAGGTTAGTCTTTTCCACCTCTCTTATAATAGTTTGCATTTTGGTGTGTAACCTGTAAAATGCTTTAGCTCTCTCTGCATTCTTTTACAATGCTGAATCTTTTGAGGTGAAGAAACTTCTTTCACTCCCACTTTGACTTAGCTAAGACATATTTTTTTTGTTTGGGATCATCCGTATATATATGAAAGCCATGTAATGTTAGTTTGAATGTTAGTTCACATGTTTGCTTAATAATATATTCCTTACGTTGTGTGTGTGTTCGAGGTGGTATGATGATTGGATTACTAAAAAGAGGATCATGTGTGAGTTGGTCTAGATAGAAGATTTAACTTGTTGTGCAAAAAGTTGATCCCTTTTCTCATTGAATCCAAACCATTATTTAGGTTCAAATCACTAGTGGTGTTGCTTTTGAGATGACTTTGTGGTAGAAAGTTTTAAGCTTGATGATGAATCTTCTTTTGGGTTGATGGTTTAGGACTAGACTAGCAATAAGACTGAGGCTGGGCGAGAGAACCAAGTGCAAGATGGGCAAGTTCAGTAGCAGCAGCAACAACCTGCAAGTCAAAGGCAAGTGTCAAGGACTTACCAATAATCTACAAATTTTGAAAAGTCCTTAACTTTGTCTCTGAACATAAAAGTAATAATAAAATATGTTAAGGACTCAAAAACATGTCTTACCAATAATGATGCTCTAAGTTCGATATTTTATTTTTGGTAGTTATAATTTAAAAACACAATCAAAGGCAAAAAGATCTTAACAGTAATTAAATGTACATTTATTATTTAGTATCTATTAGGGAAAAGGAATATTCGTAGAGAAAAGAAAAACTTGGTGGTCAAGATATTTAAAAAGATTTTCATATTGTGTTAGTTTATTATCTATTAGGAAAAAGGAATATTCATAGATTTTAGGAGAACTTGGCGGTCAAGATTTTTAAATAGATTTTTGAATTGTTAGTTATTTGATTCGAGCTGTTGAACAATAAATAGTTTCTATTATGTTCCTGTAGGATTAGGAAAATCTGTGAGTGAAAATATTATGATCGCGTAGTATTAGGAAAATCTTTGAGTGAGTATCAATTCTTTAAATGTGATTAATGTACATTAATTAAAAAAAATCGTAAATTTAAGACTGATTTAGGATGGTTTTATGGAATAGAAGGAAGCATTTTAATTAGGTTAGATATTATTAACAAACCAAATTTTGATTCGTTTACGGTTTATATTGGAAACCAATTTTTTTTGGTCAGGAACAAACCAAAATATAAATCATCTAAAACAAAACCAAAAATTTATCATAAGCAAAACAATCAAAAATGTTTATTCACTGTGAAATTTATTTCCACCATAAGCAATAGAATATGTTTGTATACTTGTGTAGATATGTTTTAATATGAATAATAATTTGCACTAATTGGTTTTGGGTGTTTAATTTAGATATTTCTATCGGACGGGTTTAGTATTGTAGATATTACAATCAATTGGTTTAGAATTGTGGACCATGTGAATCAAAAAGAAAGCCCAAACAGAATAATAAAAGGCCACGTTTTTTTAATGGTGAAACTAAATAATTAAACTACTATGTTTTGATTGCAGTGGCATGAAGTGGTAATATTTGTGGAAAATTAAGGGGATAGAATTAAATGTACTTCAGTATTAATATTTTAGATATACTAACAAAGCAAAATTTCACAAAAGGTATTTAATCTTCAAAAAATGCGGATGTCTCCATGATTTTAATGTCAACTTATAGATTTGGAATACCTATAGAAGACTTCAAAATCTATATTTTGAGAATCTAGATGAATTGAGGATTGTTTGGTTTATGTTTTAATTGATTATATATAATTTTTGGCTGCTAAACAATATAATATTTTTGTTGATGAATTGGTGAAAGAATATATATATTTTAAAATCAGTTAAACAATATAATAATTGTATTTAGTCAAAAAATAATATAATAATTGTAATATATAGGGATCACTCAACATCAAAAATAGAATATGTGTATTTCTAGTGAATATGGTAGGCTTCGATGTGAATTAAAATTTTATACGTGAAATCTTAGCATCCTGTGTTCCTTGCTTTCACACGTTTCATCTCATAATTGATTTTCTTTTCTCGAATTTTTATTAATTCTTTTTGGATTTTAATCTAGAAGATATATCACCAATAGAGACATACACCAGTACATCACCAAATAATGGTTACAATACATCGTGACTCATAATGGGGAATCCTATTCTACTCTTTCCTGGCAGTATTATACAGGTATACTTTATATGCTGCGTACTTTGTTTTTTATTCATTGATCACGGATGTTTGTTTTTTTTTTTTTTTGCAAAATTTGATCACGGATGGTTCATTAATGAATACAAACATATAGAAGTCTCTTATATTTTATTTTTATTTTCATATAAAGGATTTTTCCTGTTTGATAATGGCAATATTTTTGCCTCTATTTCAAGTTTATTATTCCTTATTGGGAGTATTGTGCATGTGTCGAGACATGAGAGATTAAAAAGGCACCGTATGTGTTTTGATCTGGAATCTTGATATCAATGAGAAGTTGTGTAATTAGCTGTTTAGTTTCTGCAGGTTTCGAAGACTAGAACGTAAGTTAAGCAAAGGAGTTAACTGATATAAGGATTTAATTCCTAACATTATACTCCACATGATCACTCTTCATTTCTATATGAAAACGTGAGTGGAAAATAAGAATGTGGAAACGTTATTGGAAGTACCTTATACCTTTAGACTGCAAAGCTAGAATGATGAATATAAGTAATGAGAATTACGAAGTCGGATTAATAGCGGTTACTAAAAACATATTTATTAATCAAATTATGAGAAATTTGCCATGTGCAGGAAACAATAGTTGCCGGTACTTGACCTAAAACACATGATGATTAAACGATTTTAATAGTATAGATCTCATAATAAAGTGATTTTATAATTAGCATTCGTTCTCTTAGATCTACCTGAACAAATATAATTGATTACTAAATCTGAAATTGATAATAAATTGGTTTATATATACTATAACATGCTATGCAGATAAAACAACTGTATATTCTAATTAAGGTTATTTTGGATTATATATATATGTTTTGCTCAAAAAACAATTGTAGTATGTTTCCTTCGTTTTGTGGATTTGGAGTCAATGGAGTTTGTAACTCGGAGTTTTATCTTATGACCAACATTATAGCTGCGTCGACATGTTTTATCTCATCCTTTTGAAATGAGAAAGGCAAAATATTAGATACATAGTTGTCCCACATCGGTAGTTAGAAGGGATCCTTAGTAATATATAAGATAGTTGGGTCACTCCACTTATCACCAATTGGTTTTAAGTGTGAAGCACATCTAGCTTAACACAAAACCTAAGCAATAGGAATAACTTGCTTATGTTTCTTTACATTTTACCACATCCTCAATTATTTTCAAGTTGTTGCCATTGACCAAAACAAAAATCAACAAACGCATTACGCTGGAAAAACATTATAGACGACTGATATTGATGGCCTAAACTAACTGTGAAAGGTCTTGGAAATGAACTAGAGGCGGCTAAATTATAAGTCCATTCGAATTATATTCTAGTTTACTTGAAGAATTGCATTTGTAAACTAGGAAGTGTTTGCGCAAAAAAAAAATTACTAGGAAGCCAAAAGTCATAGCCGACGAGGCGACGATAATTTTTCTCTTACAAAGATATAGCCGACGATTCACCGTTGATTTTTCTCTTACATGTGCGTTTATTCTTCATTGAGCTTACGATCAAAAGATGCTTGGGTTTCAAATCTTTTCTTTCGAACTTAGTTTCAGAAAAAAAAAAAAATTACGGCTTAGTTAAACCTTATTGGTCACACGCTTGTTATCCGTCTAATTTTTTAAAGAAAAAATAGGTTACAATTTACACGTACACCTAAAAAGTGAGTAGAACCAAAACTGGAATTAATTCTTCTAACTTCTTCTTGGGTAAAAAGTAAAAGGACTTTTTGCAAAATTGACTCAAAACTTAAAGTCAAATACAAAATTAACTTATGTTTTTTTTGAATTTTTCTTTTGTCCTCTTCACCCCACATGTTCACATTATTCACGAAACTGCCATTAATTTTTTTTTTTTCGAAAGTGACATTTTTACTTTCTCAATCTCATCATCTTCAAATATTTACAAGATTACTATTGCCATCAATACCCTAACCACCATGAACAACCAATTTGAACCTCTTAATGCATCTCAAATCGATTTACACTCTTTTTTTCCAATTGTTATGAACTAAAAACAACATTTCTTTCACTTTATCTCCGTATTCATCCAAAAAAAACTCAAGTTTTTGATTATAAATTTTTTTTATGGTTGATAGAACCATTCAAGCTTATGATTCTTGGTGGGTTACTTTCGTTTGAGGTTCTATGTGGTTGGAAAAGACTTATGTGTGTTAAAGAAGTCATCTCACTAATTTAAAGTATGAAATTGAATTTTTTTCCAGATCTGTTCGCCTAGAAGATTTATCCGTAAGTCTTCTGGCTGTAGAAGACTTAAGGGTAAGTCTTCTGGTCAAACTGGATGACTTACTTGTAAGTCGTCCAGTTTTGTTTGTTAAAAAAAAACTCCAGACGACTTACCAGATATTTGACTTTTTCTCGACGACTTACTTGTAAGTCGTCTCTCGGAAAACATAAAATCAATATTTTATTATTTCTAGACGACTTACAAGTAAGTCTTCTCAGGTTAGTTATGCAATTGGAAAATAAAACTTAAATATTAAATTTTTCCTAGACGACTTACTTGTAAGTCGTCCAGTTAGACGACTTACTTGAAAGTCGTCCAGAATTTTTTTTCTGAGATTCTGGTCAAACCTTACTTATCTCAGACGACTTTCAAGTAAGTCGTCTAGGAAAAATTAAATATTTAAATTTTATTTTCCAATTGCAAAACTAACCTGAGAAGACTTACTTGTAAGTCGTCTAGAAAATAATAAAATATTGATTTTTCTGTTTTTCCAGAGACGACTTACAAGTAAGTCGTCCAGAAAAAATCAAATATCTGACATAATTCAATCAAATGCAAAAATAACATATTTGTCCTGGACGACTTACTGGTAAGTCGTCTGGAGTTTTTTTTAACAAACAAAATTGGACGACTTACAAGTAAGTCGTCCCATTTAAAAGTCAATTGCAAAAATGATCTCTCCAGACGACTTACTAGTAAGTCTTCCAGACTTATGTTTAGTAAACTTTTATTTTCTCTAATAATATAAAGAATTTTTAACATTTTCTTATTAATTCATGTATATTAATCAATATTGGAGATACTGAATGAAATTTATAACATAATTGGTGATATATATGAGGTTACCAATATTCATGTTACTCAAAGTTTCTAGCTAATATGTTTTTAACTCATACATGTTCTATCTTTGTTAATGTGTTTTATTTTGAATTTTTGCAGATGACACGTTAGATACATGCATTATATGGAGAATAAAAGCATTAAGATGTTGTGTATAAAAAAATACAAGTCTGAAGATTTAACAATTACAGAAGACTTACCAGTAAGTCGTCTGATAAGTCTTATACACAAAAGATTTACCAGACGACTTACTGGCAAGTCTTCTACAAAAAAAAAACATTTTCAACACAAACTTGTAAAAAATGTGTTATGCTTTGACTAGTTACTATTATTTTTTTCCATCTCTTAAGTATTTTTGTTATAGAAACCAATGATGATTATTGTTATGAGTTGGAACAATGGTTAAAATGCTTCTTAAAATGTTGTATCAGTATGAGGCTATCAACATTCTTATTTATTACATATATTACATCTTGGGAAACATTATTAATGATTTTACAAAAATGTCACAACTAAGGGAGTACACATGTAAATCACAAAACATACCACAAACAAACTATTATATATCATTTCTCTAAACGTCCAGAAGACTTCCAGGACGTCCAGACGACTTCTAGGAGGTCCAGACGACTTCTAGGAGGTCCAGACGACTTCCAGGAGGTCCAGAAGACTTCCAGGAGGTCCATAAGACTTCCAGGAGGTCCAGACAACTTCCAGGAGGTCCAGAAGACTTATAGGAGGTCCAGACGACTTCCAGGAGATCTAGAAGACTTCCAGAAGGTCCAGACGACTTCCAGGAGGTCCAGAAGACTTCCAGGAGATCCAGAGGACTTCCTGGAAGTCGTCTGGACTTCCTGAAAGTCGTCTGGACTTCCTGTAAGTCGTATGGACTTCCTGGAAGTCGTCTAGACTTTCTGGAAGTCTTATGGACCTCCTGGAAGTCGTCTGGACCTCCTTTAAGTCGCCTGGACTTCCTGGAAGTCGTCTGGACCTCCTGGAAGTCGTCCCAGAAGTATTCCAGATCTGAAAAACCTGCATATCCAGATCTGAAAAATCTGCACATCCAAAAACGTTCAAATGGCTTAAAAACATAGAAAATGAGTGGAAGATTAGATAAACATACTTATATAGAACACACAACGTACATATCCAAGTGGAAGTTGAGAACCATCTGATTAAAAACCTGTAAAAAAAGATAGATTATTTAGAAAGACATGAGACAAAACTAAAAAATTCATATAAAGTTTGGTGTTTTCAAGTCTAAGAGATTAGAGTGGCTTTGGAGAGTATTAGTTTGAGGAAAAAGGTAAGAACTTTATGCAACAAAAAGTTACAAAATGAAGAAAAATGAGACATAAAAATACATTTCTAAAATTAATAGATCTACCTTTAAATGAGTGGAAGATGAAAATCATGTGATGAAAAACCTGCAAAAACAAGATAAATTAGTGAGAAAGACATGAGACAAAAACAATCAATTGATATAAGCTTGGTGTTTATAAGTTCAAAGAGATTAGAGAGATGTTTGAGAGTTTTAGAATGATGACCATTACATTTTTGTTGCAGCCACTTGAGAGGAGGAGAGAGAATGTGTAAATTTTTCTTTATATAGGGAGACAAAAAATCCAATTAGGTTAAATATTTTAGATTCAGAAGACTTTCAAGTAAGTCTTCTGAATAGAAGACTTCCTAGACGACTTACTTGTAAGTCGTCCAGAAGACTTCAATATTTTTAGCGGGAAACTCAAATATTTTTAGCGGGAAACTAAATATTTTTAGCGGGAAACTAAATACTTTCACTCATCTATGTTGAAAACAATCACTTTATTGTATCTTAATTTATATCACTTATAACATATGTTAATTATATGTTAATTACATGATTTCAATTTTTCATTTATCAAAATATTTTTTTATAAATTTTATAAATTATTTTTAAGATCAACTATACCCGAAGACTTACTTGTAAGTCATTTAGTCGTCCAGAAGACTTACTTGTAAGTCGTCTAGAAGATTTACTTGTAAGTCGTCTAGACCCTGAATTTAACTCCTAAACTAAATTGACTAAAATTAACTAACTAAATAAGTTATAAAATCAAATTAAACTTGCTTAGTGTTTACTATACACATAAATAAACACATTTGGGTAAATTTCATATTTTTCAAAAATACTTTTATGCTTTCCAAAATCTAACCCTAAGAACACAAACAATACTATAACATATGTTGGCAAAACCTAAACCAAAGAATATCATGACTCATTACTTTCACTCATCTATGTTGAAAACAATTCACTTTTGTTATATTTTAATTTATAACACTTTTAACATATCTTAATTACATGATTTCAATTTTTCACTTATCAAAATATTTTTTAAAAAATTTATAAATTATTTTTAAGATTAACTATACCAGACGACTTATTGGGGTTAAAAACGTAAAAAAAATCTATTTTTTTTGTTTGGTCATAAGGGGTTGGTTGTAATTTCAATAGTCTTTTAAGTTACTTCTGCATTTGATTCAAGTTTGGGTATACTTTTGCATTTGAAATCAAGTTGTGAGCTATATTAGGCAATTTTGCCAAAGTAAAAACCTACAAAGGCTTTGAAACTCAGAAGCTTATGAAACGTATGTGAGATGAAGCTAACTAATTGAAAGGCCCAACATCATGTTATAAATAAGGAAACCACAACTATTATAAAGCCTCACAAGTCAAAACATAGGGCCGATGTATATGTTAATTATAAACACGATGTTATCACTTACTAGTCAAGCTCTTCAATCAGAATCGTGAGAGTCCGGTCATCATCCACTACATCATCTTTACATACTTTAAGTGAAACCATAAGATAATACGTCGAGTATTAATTATAGTGACCAATCAGTCCATTAAAGCAAAGTTCAAACAACTTTGTTCTCTTTCAGGATCTCAATTAATCAGCTATCGATATAGGTTATTTACTAAGTTCCATAAAACAACTATCCCTTTTCCATAATCTCAATGAGCAATCCATTGAATTAGCACAATAGTTTATATCATCTTATATAATAATTAGTAGAGGATTCATACCATTATTTATATCCTTTCAGTTGATTATATCTAGCGATTCCTCTTGATATGAGGATATAAGACTATTGGGTATCTAGTCTTCAAGGATTCTACCGTTTGATGGTTTCATAATTGAGTTATGATTGTTGTATTCCACAAATTAAACAATGAATCCACTCATATTAAACATAGAAATAAATAATCAAGCTACTAACTTCTTTAGACTTATTGTGACCAACAACAGGAAAGTGGTCTCCTTTCAACTTTTTCCCCAATCCCACCATTTTCATGAAATATAAAACCAAAAGCATTAAGAGACATTTGCATTAATTAAATGGTGGATAAATCAAATTCGTAGTGCTGTTATTTTTCTTTTTATGATTGGTGCAGCCTCATTATAAACACACTAACTAATCTCTAAAGGTATGTAAAGCCATTGTTTATTTAAAGCAGAGTTAACCTGTGGTGGTGTTATTTCTTATAGATTATATATAGTGATAAACAAAACGCATGGGGTTCTTTTTGATATTGTGTATCTAATTCAACAAGATATAGCTCAAGAGCACATAAAACACTTTCATTAACTTGCTTTTCGTAAGAAGAGGAGACGACGATGGGTTTATTGCCACTGGTGAAGAAACTAGGTTTCGTCTTTCTTCTTGTTTCAGCTTCAGCGTTTGCTCTCTCTTCTGCAGGTTTGTTTCTTACCTAGTTAACTCTCTATATATACAACCTTTATTTGCAGCTTTTCTTGGCATCTTCATGTGGCTATTACGTGCTGAGTCTTTTAGAACGTAAAATTATTATTATTTATGCTGCACATGTGCGTTTCTACACACTTATTAGTGGTTCATTTTTAGACATAGTACGTGTTAGTATTATTTGGAGTGGTTAATCTTGAATATGAAGAACAAACGAATCTCTTTATTTTCGTTTTGTAGGCAGACCATCCATTTTAATTTATAGCCAAGACAATAATCATCAAGAGGTTAGTCGTTTTAACGCAAAAACTAAACGTATATATTTATTGTTATTATTTCTAAAAGCAAAATAGTCGATTTTCAAGAACTAATTAGATGATTTCAAGAAAATGATATGTTGGTGAATAAATATGCTCTATATGTGGACAGTTGGTGGAAAGAAGGATACATGAACATGAGAGGATTCTGAGGATGAATTCGAGAGACTATGGCCACTTCAGCCCTAGACATAAGCTCGACAGGCCTCCTTCCAAGCTTATTCCCAACTGATCACATGGACTCATATTGGGGTTCGACTATATATAGATTCCGACTTTATGAGATGTATGATATATATATACCATGGCATTGCAATAAGTTTAATGATGATCCAGTTATCATCATAGTTTCAAGATATGTTATATAGTAAACGATTATTATAAAGTCTTCGCTTATAGAAGTGAGTTTTGTGGAAGTGCATGTCACCTTCATCAGTACAATATATGGATTTGTTATCATGCAATTTGAAGTTTATAAGGCATTTATATTCATTTACATCTAAAACAAATCAATATGTATTTGAAACTGTTTTTGAAAGCTTCCAGTAGAGTTCAATTTCAATCTCATGCATGATTGTAATTGTAAAAGCAATAATTAAGGAGTTCTTCATCAAATATGATACACAGAAATAGACGTCTTTATTTATTTATTTATTTTTAACAAAAAGTGTATTTTATAAAAAAAATAGAGATAAAGCTATCTAAACTGATTTTGTTTGACGAATTAATTTTATATGCATAATGCAATGTATTTTACTGATTTTTGGCCGAAAATGACTATTGAATAGAAATTCAACAAATTATAAAACGGATACAAACTTTATATGTGCACCCCTCCAAAAAATCGCTCCTGTCTACCTCTAACGAACAGTAACGCGTTTGTTTACAGGAAACCAGGATTAATGTTCATCTCTTGCAGCTCTCACAATTCAAATCCCATATATGTTGTGTTGCTCCGAGTGGCCGGCCTAACCCACTCAAATTTTCTTACACAAAAGAATGTTTTCTTTATACAATTAATAATTCCTAGAACTTTTTCTCAGACCAAAATTTTTTTTTCTCAGACCAAATTTCCTCCACTAGAGAATCCAGACTTATCATAACATCACTCACACCTACTCTTTTATTCCTCTCCATTGTTTCCTTCTACAAAATCATGTACCCTTTGTGGAGGAACTTAAACCGAACTTATCCGGCGCTGGCGGCTCCTAGAAATTACATACCCCTAGTTCATATCTGTACGCCTCACTAAACATATGAACAACATTATCATGTCCTCGAAAATTATGAAGTCGTAGAGACTAGAGTTAGGACTTAAGACACACCACCACTTTACACTAGCAAATCTTCACATCTCACTCAGCCACATGATATGTAGGCTAAACCGTCATGAACCGCCCTGGACCCATTCCACACCAGACCAGACGTTCATGATCCGGTCTTTTGAAAACTCTTGAGCTCCTCGATCAACAACAGCATGACCTATGTTGGTGATAACTCTAGATTGTTTCAAAACTGTTTGTGGATAACCGGAGGACGTCACCATTTAATAGAAGGCAAAACCGGAGATAACCACCACCGCGTGGCGATTAATTAAAAGTTTTAAAACTGTGGAGGATACGTAATTAGAACCAATTAAATTTCGGCACGTAGTCTTTACTTATTGGCCGAGTAAAATTTCGAAAATTACAACAGTAAATCGATCTGGTCCCTTAATTTAGGATCTTCTTCTCTGAATCTCACGACGCCTAGGTCGATCGTTGAGCTCTGTTTTCTGATATCGAATCGAGAAAGAAGGCAGCAAGCAATGGGGAGCTTGGGGACGTTGCTGAGGTATCCAGATGACGTATATCCGCTGCTGAAGATGAAACGAGCCATCGAGGAAGCGGAGAAGCAGATCCCTCCCGAGCCACACTGGGGTTTCTGCTATTCAATGCTCCACAAGGTCTCTCGTAGCTTCTCTCTCGTTATCCAGCAACTTGGTACCGATCTTCGTAACGCTGTACGTTCCTTTCCTCTCCCAAAAAAAAAAAACCATATTCTATACATGTGTGTTATTGGCGTTTTTGTGAAGGAATCTAAATATCTGAACTTACATTTATAATAGTTTTATTATTATGTAGAATCGGTGACATTAAATGTATCCTTGTAGGGATTATATATGTTTAGATTGCTGCTGATTGGTTTTTGTCGGATTACAACCAGTTTGAGTGAGCTGCAGTAAATGGAGATTTGTTTTTTTGTTGAACTGAGAATCTCTTGTTTCTTGAAATTCCGTTTGTACGTTTGGTTATTACATCTTGTGCTATCATGAGTCTTTCTTGGATCATGTAACGCATAGAAGGAGGTTTAGATTTTTTTTTTCTTAAATAATAATTTTTTTCCACATTTATTGCTTCCTTCACAAGGTATTAATATATAGGTGTGTTAAATCTTGCAGTATGTCTTATTCCATTGTCCTTTTCTCTGTAGGTGTGTGTGTTCTACTTGGTTCTCCGAGCTCTTGATACAGTAGGTTAGTGTCCCTTAACTTCTTTCTTCCAACATTAATTTTGATTTAATGAGGGCTTCTTTACAATCTGCAAGATTTCTGCTTTTGAATTGATCCATCTTCCTTTTATCATGTTCCTGCGGCGGCTAATATTATTACTTTTTCTATTACAGAGGATGACACAAGCATACCAACTGATGAAAAGCTGCCCATCTTGATAGCGTTCCACCGTCACATCTACGATACTGACTGGCACTATTCATGCAAGTCTGACGATTCTTTTTAATCTCCATCTTCCACACGCCATTGAATCATCATCTTTACTGTTTAACTTACATATTTTTACTCAATTCAACTTTAGGTGGTACGAAGGAGTACAAGGTTCTGATGGACCAATTTCACCATGTTGCTGCAGCTTTTCTTGAACTCGAAAAAGGGTAAGTTCTAATCTGCATACTGGCAATGCTAATAATTGTTATGTTTTTAACTTATACTTTTGGTATGTGAAGGTATCAAGAGGCTATCGAGGAAATTACTAAAAGAATGGGTGCAGGAATGGCCAAGTTTATTTGCCAAGAGGTCTGTGATAGAAAAAAAATCTTTGTTGCTCTCTGTTTCATTTTAGAATCGTGAAACTATCTAAACTTTTTTTACGGGTGTTTCTTGAAGCACTGAGATGATTTGTGTTATTCATCCAGTTTTCCCTGTTATATACGCAGGTAGAAACTGTTGATGACTACGATGAGTACTGCCACTATGTTGCTGGACTTGTGGGTTTAGGTCTGTCGAAACTCTTCCTAGCTTCGGGAACAGAAGCTTTGTTGCCAGACTGGGAGCGGATTTCCAATTCAATGGGTTTATTTCTTCAGGTACACTAGTGTATAATGAAATGTATAATGTTTGGTCCTCAAATCTTTGAATTATTGATATAACATCGGCCATATTGCAGAAAACAAACATTATCAGAGATTATCTTGAAGACATTAATGAAATACCAAAGTCTCGCATGTTTTGGCCTCGCAAGATTTGGGGCAAATATGCTGACAAGCTAGAGGTGCATTAATATACCATTCTCAGTCTCTCATCTTTAGTACTGATGTTACTCATGTTGACTATTTGCTAACAAGTAACAGTGCTCGTCCTTTCTTTGGTAACTATAAATCCTAATGTAGGACTTAAAATACGAGGAGAATTCAACTAAAGCAGTGCATTGCTTGAATGAAATGGTCACTAATGCATTGACGCATATTGAAGATTGCCTGAAGTACATGGCTGTGTTGCGTGATCCTTCTATATTTCGGTTCTGTGCTATCCCTCAGGTCAGAGAAATTAATATAAGAACATTACATATTCTCCTTTTTTTAAGTTTGCCTGCATAATAGAATGTCTTGGAAGCTAATATCGATTTTGCTTGGATGTTCTGCTTTGATTAGATCATGGCGATTGGAACACTTGCATTGTGCTATAACAATGTACAAGTATTTAGAGGCGTGGTGAAACTGAGGCGAGGTAAGGTGTTTATCTTTAGTTTGGTTTGCACGCCTTTTAACACCATCTTATCGTTGTAGTTTTCAAGCCTTGAGTTTTTTTTATTATTATCAATGATCTTGAGAACGTGTCACAAGCATTTTTGTCTGAAATGTTTTTGAAGAACTTTCTATTGTTCAGGTCTAACTGCCAAAGTCATTGATCGCACAAAGACAATGGAAGATGTCTATGGAGCTTTCTATGATTTTTCTTGCATGCTAAAAACAAAGGTATGCCATCACGATCCTCTTTTTGTTATTTGACTGTCTGTTCTGTTTTTAGAAGATGATGATAGAATGTGTATTATATGTACATAGGTCGACAAGAACGATCCGAATGCCAGTACGACGCTAAACCGACTTGAAGCCGTTCATAAAGTCTGCAGAGACACTGGAGTCCTTCATAACAGGTGCATATTTTTTTTTTTTTGTCTTTTTATTCTTTTAGATAATTTTGGATTTAGAGATAATTCTCAGCTTCATTTTTTCCCAAGTCTGCTTTGCTTACTAGAGGATCCAAAGTCAGTCAAGCAAATATAGAACTACTTTCTGTTTTGTGGTGACATGAGAGTAAGCTGCATTAGATTAATTCAAAAGATGTCTCACTAAGAAACTAGTCCAGCATAGAATAATACTATAGTAATTTTTTTTGGTTTGGGTTTCTGATGAATCGTTGTCTCTTTTCTCTCTCAGAAAATCTTATATTAATGACAAAGGACAATCTGTCAATGTCTATGTAAGTCGACACATATCCCTCTTTTTCAATAGAAGTATCGTTCTCTCTTTTTGTTTTTAACAGATACGTTACTTATCATCATCCTCTGATTCTCTACCCAAAAAATGCAGATTGTAATGCTTGTGATTCTACTGGCAATAGTCTTTGCATATCTCAGAGCAAACTGAGTGATCAATGATTGACAGTGTGATTCGTAGGTTCATTCTTGTTCAGCGTGAATCACGCCACTCTCTTTTTCTTATAACTGAATTCCTATTCAAGATTGTTTCTAGAACAACCTGGTTTGGTCTAAACCAATGTAATTTGAATAATCATACTTTTTTCATATATCTCTCTTGTTTATCAATATATATTGCCAATGGTTTTTGTGGTTCCAGAATTCAAAGTGAAAACTAAATTCGATTCAGAATTGCACGTAAATAATGTACATACACCAGATTCGAACATGAACATTTTGCGTATTTTGAACAAACACTGACATCAAACACCTTTGTAAAACCAATGTTTGAGAAACGAATCACTGTGAAAGTAATTGGACAATTATGCAGATTAACTCAAAAATGAAGTGTATTCACATATGAAGATGATAGATACAGAGAGGATCCAAATACAATATTGAGATGAGACCTCAAAATTGAACAAACTCTTTATTCAAGTGGCATAACAATGGCAGAAATCTTCAGTAACGCCTAACCTCATGAACATGGGCTTCTGTTTAGCCGGTGAATATTTTTTTTCGTTTCTTTTTCTTTCTACAGAAGAACACACACAACTCTTCTACAGAACCATAACAACCATAGAGAACCAGTGTTACCTTTGCTTCAATTTCTTAATCTCAAAAGACTTCAGACACTTTGCTAGCAAGAACTCGCTCCCGTCTTTCAATGTACTCATAAGGGAACCAACCGGCTTTGCCTTTGCATTCACCTTCTGCCCATCCGCTGCCTGTGACCTGACAGTTGTCAACAGACGAATGTGTTATTATCAAACATTTAAATGTGAAAATAAAAGAGACATTATTATTGTTGGTTTACTATCAAACCTTTCTAACAACAACGTATTCACCAGTCGATAAGCTGAGCTCGACGTTTGTCACTCCGTGATATGGGAACAACACCTGAAAATGTTTTATTAAAGAGGGAATAGTAACATGTTACAGGTGGAACATCTCACGAGAAAATAAGCATTAGATGACGACAATAGCATACCTCTCCTAAAAAGTAACTCATGCTATCTGTTGGCGTGTCATGTGTGTGAGATGATGCAAACACTCCATTCGCTTCCTCATATGATGGAGGCGGCGGCATGTTGGCTGCACTTGATGGAGTAGTGGGAGCTTCAATACGTTGCCTCTCAGATGTCATCTGCACGTTAGGAGAATGTTCAATTTTCCCCGTACTCGACTCAGATAATGATGAGCTGTCAAGTTGAAAGATGTAAAACCAACCTCTCCTTCTAGCTGATCAAGTATCTGGAGGACTCTTTGATGGTAACCACGTTCTGATTCAACCTTGAGAAAAGGAATGAACAATATTCAGTTGTTTCAAAATAAGTAAAAATGAAGCTTATAAAGCAATCAGGCTACCATTGAAATAAGTCGTTCAAGAGTCTGTTTTTGTTGTTGATCTTCAACGGAAGATAAAGCAGAAGCGGCTTCCTTCCCCAGCGTTGTCATATTTGACTTTAGGTCTTGAAGTTTTGCTTCAGCAGATTCCAGTTTCATCAATATCTCAGGATTCCCTTGAGACTCTCTCGCCTTTGCTTGGCGTCTTGCAACTTCTGTAGCCTTGTTTAGGTTTAAAACGGTTGCATGAGTATATATTCTACCATGCTAAGTGATAACAAATGGCGAAAGAGGAAAACAATCATATTCCTATGAAAGTTAATTAAACTGCTTCCTGGTAAGTACTATCTTTCGTGGTACCTGAGCTTCAGCTTCTTGGCGCATTCTATCATAACGTTGAGCAAGATGTCTAGCATCCTCCAATGGAGCTCCCAAAACCAATGCCCGTAGCGGCTCAGCAACCTAAAAGTTTCATGTTAAAGTTACAGATTGAGATGTAATTGTAGTAGGCACTCCACTAACCATGGCAGGAAATAATTTTTTTTTTTGTGTTGTTATATCACCATGAATGGATGATGAGAAAGAAGACATACTTGAGTACCAAGAGCCTTCAACATATTTCCACGCTCTTTTTCCATCTGCGCCCGAGCACGCCCATAACTCAGTGCAGCCCTTGTTAATACGTTACCATTTGTACATGTGTTCTCTGAACCATACTTCCTGCTATCCTCAGACAGTTTCGTCCCTGGGGAACAACGAGTACACAAAATGCAAGCCAGGACAGTGAGAAAAAAACTAACGTCTACAACAGACATATAAAAAAAGATACTGTAAGCCAAACATTAAAGGGGCAAAAAAACAAATAACCTAATTCAACTTGTTTTGAACCCGTGACTATATAACCTTCCACCCCACGAACAATGTCTCTTTGGTAATGCTGGAAATGAAGAATGTATAAGTGTCCAAAAAAATTAAAAAGCTTTTCTAAGTAAAGAACCTTGGCAGCACGGGTTGAAATGTAAAGCTTTTCGAGTTTCTGATGCTGGTGGAGCTCTGCATCATCCGACAAACCAGAGCCATGCCCTCCTCCTCCTCCTCCAAATTGCTTGAAGACAGCCTTTACCCATTACAACACAAAACTTAAAGTCAGTTTACTACTTACTTAAACCTCAATCATGAGGAACAAACAAACATCCCGTCTCATGGTCATTTCATTTGTAACAAGCAGCCAACAAAACAAGCATTATGCAAAGGCATCAACGCAGGGGACATCGAGCATTATATATGAAATCATATTTATACAAAAAAAAACCATCATTAAATTTCTGATATATTGACATATAAACAAGACATGAGCAACCTTAATGCCAAATCAACATTTAAATCAGAATAATTCATACCACAATCAGAATTAAAATTCAAACCCAAAAACATATATAGATCCACCAAGTTACACAGTAAGTCAGAAAGTCATCGATCGCCTTTATTGATTGATTGATTCACCAGAAACCCAACAGATCAATCCAAATCACAAACGAAATAGAGGGCAGCAAAAGAAATGGGATCAAAACAAAATGAGAGAGCAAACAAAGTTAGAAGCTTTTTTTGTTTTGTTTTGCACCTGTCTTGCGACTTGTTCCCTGATCCTGCTTGCTTGTTTTCTTATTGCATCCATTTCTCTACCTCAGATCACAACTCTTCGACAAAACCTCTTCCTCTTCCTTTTTTGTATCTTACTTCCACCTTCGAGCTCGCCCAAGAAGAGATTCAAAATCGTCAAAATGTCGTTTGAACACGATGAAGATCAAAGGTAGAAAGTCTCTGCCTCAGAAAGAAGTTTCCAGTAATTAAGGCCTATTGGGCTTATTATTAAAATCCAGTATTTTAACAAGCCGCGAAAAATGAGGGGGAAACAAAAACTGGGCCCGATAGAAAACCCTAGAGATATATAAATGAGAAGCCGCCACAAGTATCATTAGGTCTTCCTCTCTCTCCAGTTGTCGAAGCCGCTTCTTCTTCTTCACTGTTGCCCTGAAGCTCTCTAACCATGGCTGTCGGGTAAACTCTATTTACATCTCTCATGCATTATTATTATCATTTTCTTAACGACGAGTATTATTCGGATTTGAAATAGGAAGAACAAGAGGATCTCCAAGGGTCGTAAAGGAGGCAAGAAGAAGATGTAAGTAAATCGTCATTTTACCAATATTTTTTGAGTTTCAGATTTTTCGATATTCAATCTGTATATTGATGATGACAAAGTCTTTTTGTTTTTTTTTTTTTTTAAATTCAGTGTTGATCCTTTCTCCAAGAAGGATTGGTATGATATCAAGGCTCCCTCTAACTTCACTCACAGAAATGTCGGAAAGACCCTTGTTTCCAGAACTCAGGGTACCAAGGTAATAATGTCTACGTCTGTTACTTGCACACTTGTGAGATTAGGTTTCTTGTTCTGTAGATTTAGAGGTAGTAGAGCTTTTGGTTTGGTTTCATTACGAGAACTGGTTGGTTTTATTATAAGAACTGCAGTTGTGTCGGAATATTCTATGAGTAACTTATATTTTTTGCTTTGTCAAAATCTTTAACTTTTTCTTCTGGGTTGGCTCAACAGATTGCCTCTGAGGGATTGAAACACAGGGTTTTTGAGGTCTCTCTTGCTGATCTTCAAAGCGATGAGGATCATTCTTACAGGAAGATCCGTCTCAGAGCTGAAGATGTTCAGGGCAGGAATGTGTTGACCCAGTTCTGGGTAAGTTTTAAATCTTCAAAACTTTTATATGCATAATCCTATATGAAGCTATTTAAATTTTGATTTTTTAGAAGTAGTAAGGACAATGAACTGTTGTTCTGTTACGGTCTGTTAGGGTATGGATTTCACAACCGACAAGGTGAGGTCGTTGGTGAAGAAGTGGCAGACTTTGATTGAAGCCCATGTCGATGTGAAGACCACAGACAGCTACACTTTGAGGATGTTCTGCATTGGTTTCACCAAGAGGCGTGCTAACCAGGTCAAGCGTACTTGCTACGCTCAGTCCAGCCAAGTCCGCCAGGTAATAAATAACCACAACGTAGCATGTGTATGTAGTTGTATAGAAGTCACTGAGATTTTGACTTTTTTTTTTAAATAATTTTTGGCTGGATTGTTGTAGATCCGCAGAAAGATGAGTGAGATTATGGTGAAGGAGGCTTCATCATGTGACCTTAAGGAGCTTGTGGCCAAGTTCATCCCGGAGTCCATTGGGAAGGCGATTGAGAAGGCGACACAGAACATCTACCCATTGCAGAATGTGTTCATCCGTAAAGTCAAGATCCTCAAGGCTCCTAAGTTTGACCTTGGAAAGCTCATGGAGGTGAATTTAGACTAATTGTTGTCATCAGCATCTTATCTTTTAGTTTAGAGCCATTAATGTAATCTTAACTTTGTTTTATTTTTTCTTGTTAGGTTCATGGTGACTACACAGCGGAGGATGTTGGTGTGAAGGTAGACAGGCCAGCTGAAGAGACAGCTGAGGAACCAACTGAAATCATCGGAGCATAGAATATTTATAGATTTGTTTTTTTCATGTTTGGCAAGAAAAACTAATGTTGTGGAGTTTTGTTAAGAGAACTTCTACCTCTTTGCGACTGTTTTTGTTCTCTTTTTTGATGGATTATCACTCTTGTTTATCATAGTTTTTATATTGTCTTTTTTTTTTGTGCACTCTTTTATATCGTCTTCATTCCTGGATTTTCTTAAAATATTAGGAAGAAAATATTTATAAATGATCGAATTATAACTGACTTTACAGTATACATTTGAAATTCTAAATTTACTATTGCATTATTAGCTAATTGTTCAGTTTGTGATGTGCGACTTGTATTTTTTGTTTCTTCCTCTTTGAAATTGAATTATTGAGACCGAGTCCTGTCTCTTTCACCATTTCTGCTCATATCTTTCTTTCTTTTTTACCTTTCTTTGATTTGAGAAATGATATTTTGTCTCGTTTGCTAAGATGTGTTTTCTACTATAGTTTCTGACGAATGATTACATTGTTTGTCGAAATTAAGTAATTCAAATGAATTGTGTTTAGTTAAAACTCAATTGATTATGTATTGTGACTTATGTATTGGCTTCCTTTTCTAGTTTGGTCTTGTGTTTTGTCTGATAATTGTTTTCTCGCAATTTTGGGTGTAAAAAGGAAGACGGACGTTTTAGTTACATCACTTCCATATAAATATGTAATAGTGACTTTTTATCTCTAGTTTGCGATTTAGTGTCAGTGTATTTACAATTAAGTAGAATTTACCTAGGTCAGACACACACACTTATGTAGATTGTGTACTGTGTAGCAAAATTTTCCCCCATCCCACCCTCGTCACTGAGATTTTGGAGGCATGTTACACTGTCTATGTAAATAAAAATTTTGCGGGCCTAAAATAAATTTTTGGAGGATTATGTCTATGTAATTTTCTTCAAAATTTTCGGGGGCCTGTTGCAAATGTTTCATTACGCATTGCTCAGGGCCGGTCCTGGTCACTCCTCACCTTACTAGCCTACTACTCCCTTTCCATAAATCTTTTTTCTTTTTTTGAAAAATATTAAATTAATTCAACCAAGGAAATATTTTTTTACAACGAGTGTTGATTTTCTTAGTCAGTGAACATTTAACCCACCCTTGAAGTATATCTGAAAGAGAACTATGTTTCCATGATTTTTTGGTAAGCTCTGACTCTCGGTGTTTCATGCCTGGTGATGCGGTGTCAAACTGGCTTGTCTATGATTCTTATAACCAAAGCTGATTTAGGTTCTTTATCCGGCCTTCTTCCATTTCGTTCCTTCCAAACAACATATAAGGTTGTCTGAAACACATACCTTAACAGGAGCAATTCAATCTTGCTGCGATTTGTAGTT
Source organism: Raphanus sativus (assembly GCF_000801105.2). Taxonomy (NCBI): domain Eukaryota; kingdom Viridiplantae; phylum Streptophyta; class Magnoliopsida; order Brassicales; family Brassicaceae; genus Raphanus; species Raphanus sativus. The sequence goes on from NC_079518.1 coordinate 11,004,692, forward strand.
AGGAAGAGAACGATCTCTTCCCATTATCCCGTGGTTTATAAATCTTTTTCACACAAAAGGAGAATACATACACACATATATATATACACCAAAATACCAATTAAGGTTGGCCTAAAAGATCACTAACAAACCATATGACAGGTGGTTTAGCTAGGCAGGCTTTGGATTGCTAAGCATCCCGAGTTTGAAAACACCCATTACACTTTTATTATACAAATACGCATATATAGGTTCATTCCTTCGTTTGAAAACCCAGACTATTTATAGACTGTATTCTTTTTTCAGTAGATTTTGGATACTCCAGGTTAATAAAAAATATCAGTAACAAACTAACTAATCGTAGCTATTCCTTCAAAACAAAAAAAACCCTAATTTTTCCCAGGATCAGTTACGCTAATAGCAGGGGCGAAGCCAGAAAGAATTCTCAATGGGTACATATCTGATACAAAATAAAATATATGCCTACAGGAGCTTCAAACTTGCGACATCGTGGGTGCACAAGGGTACAATTACCATCTTTCCTAGCTAGTTTTGATAGTATTTCACATACTAAATACATAATATCAAGAAAATTACGGTTGCACGTGAACCCTCTCTTCATGCTCTGGCTTTGCCACTGGCTAATAGCAGACTAGTGAAAATTATGTGTATTAAATAGGCATGGACATAAAAACCGAGAACTAAAACCAAACTCGAATTGAACTGTAAAAATTAAATTCAAAAACCGGACAGAAGTTTAAAAATAATCAAGCGGTTCCTATATTTCTATAACAAAAAACCAAAATTAAACCGAATAAATCGAATGGATACTTGAATGTCCGAAATACCATTTGTATACCTAAATTTTTTTAACTATATTTAGTATTAGAAATACCAAAAATTTTAATTATATTACTTACTTATACACCTGATTACCCAAGAAAATCTAAATACCCAAATATTTATTTATCAAGTATTTATAGTTAGCCAAATTATCCTAAAATTAGATTACCCGAATAGAGTTTATCCAAAATATTAAAATTTATCCGAATAACCTGATTTTTATCCAAAAACCTCAAAAATCTGTTTTTACCCTGAATTATGTAAAATTAACCGAAAAAACAGAACCATACCGAACCATAACCAAATTGGAACCAAAAATTTATCGGTATTGATCGGTTCTTATAATTGTTACACAAACCAATTTTATTGATAACCGGAAAAATTCTTATATCTCTAGAACCGAAAAAAAACTAAAAACCGAACTGAAATTGAACAAACCGAATACCCAGGCCTAATATTAAATACACAAATAATTTCATCAAGGTTTGAAGAAGTATGTCATCCATCCCCTGTCATTCCATAAATTTTTGAAACACTTTTTGTTATAACTGGTTGGGCTATGGTATGTTTTATTGCCTTACCTCAGAACTGATTTTGGATATGAATAACAACTTTTTGCAGAATATCAAGTTTAAGTTTGAATGCCAAGATTTAGAATCCAATTTCACAATAACTAGTAGTACCTTTACATCTGGCAAAGGAAGTTTCCTGATCAGGACTCTTTAGTTTAGAAGCTGCACTATATATAGATTTTATAATAACCCCCAAGCTAATAGTAGTTATCTTTTTGATTTTTAATTTGAAGCAAACTATAAAAGGAAACATTGCATAACTAGAAATTAAAATAATTTATTTTGATACTGATCTTTTTTATTATTATTGTTTAATCCTTACAGGATTTGGCTATAGTGGTTGCTTTGGTGAACTCCACTCCAACGGTGGTTTGCATCTTCTCCATTTCCATCACTACCAAAACCCACGCTTCTCTCTTTTCTGTTTGGCAGTGATAGGTAAATTGCTTTTTTGGTTTCGTTTTTTTGAACTTTATTTATGCTGCTTTTGTTTTTAGATATTAAGTGTCTGAATCCAATTTGAATTTGTTTATTTTGTTTGAATTTATAATTTTTTAAGTATGTAGCAATAAATCGAGATGGGTTGGATAGTATATCGCCTTTAACTCAGGCCCGGTTCTTGACTATGGCGATAGGGGCGTTGCTCTGGATCCATAAATACATAAAAAAAATTTAATGTTATTTTATTTATTTTCAGGACTCATTTCAAATGGTTATATGACTAAATACTTGATAAAGTTATAATAAAGGACTTATAATTAACTAAAACTAATTCATATATAACAAAACAAACTCAAAAGAATATGTATGTTTCACCATTTTCTAATTTTTCCGATGAATTTATTTTATTAGTTTAAATTAAAAATGTAACAATTTTTAAAAGAAAATGTTTATTAAAGGGTCTTTCGTCTAAGGCTTTTAAATTTTTTAAGACGGTAGGGACTGCATGGGAGTGTTTATCGCAGACCGGAAACTTAAGTTGTAACTACAAATTGTAAACTACTATTGTTTCTACTTATTGGAGTAAAATGTTACCATACTCACCTATCTGGAATGAGGCATGTATTACATAACTTTAAAATATAATTTAACGGCTATAGTATATGGAGCCACCGTGACCTTCCCATATTGTGCAAGAGAGAAGGGTATGCTGTATGCATAGCCCGTATATATTTCTAATAATATTATGGAATCAGAAAATCCACAATTGTAAAAACTGTTCAGCATTTCGTAAGAAAAAATCATCAACCCTTTTGACAAGACGAGCTAATTAGGCATCGACAAAATCATGATATAACCCTTCACAACAATTAAGAAACCAACAAATATTATAAAAATCAATCAAATTGTATTGAATAATGTGAAACAGACCTAACTTATCAACTTGTGACGAAGGATAAAAGCACCAGACATACACGTAGCGAACTCATTGATTAGGTCTAAAAAATGAAGGCAACAAAAGGAAAAAAAATCTTGACATATGGACTTTTTAAAAAGTAAAACACTGCTTTTTTTGGCTTTACAAAAAAAATAAAGAATCTCATAACTAAATCCAACAATTTGCATGTATGTGAATTGTAGATGAGAAAAGAAAAGTTAAGCAGCCACAAAAACGTAAGCACAAACAATCGTGCGGTCACACATAACACGATTTGAGCCTCGTTAGGTCCCACAAAGTCACAAGATTTCTTCTATACTCAACAATCTAAATCCATAAAAGAAAAAAAAAAGTTTTCAACGAGTTGAATGAATACATTAGCAAGAAAATAGACGAAATACACTATAACCATCGGGAATAGCTAAGATTGGCCGCACCAAAGAACGAGTTTTGGGCAGTAATATACTGCGATGATATCAGTCCAATCTGGTTCGTACTGATTCTTGAATTTATTTGTAGGTTTGGTAATAGTTTGTCTACAGCTATATATATACACGATTAATTGCGAAATGATTTTGCAAGCGTTTTTCGTTTCACCGCCTAGAACCACAGATACCTTGGCAAGTCTGGGACAGGCATGCACGGTTTTTAACATGGGATTGGACTTAAACCTTTTCTCTAAGTGTCAGGCTAAAGCTCGCAGACGAATTTGCCAAAGGAAGGACACATCATTTTACACTAACATGAGGAGGCAAATAAAGAAATCGTGAAAGTATTGATTCTGAAATACTAATCTTAGTATCATTCGTGAAATAAGATTTTGTAATATTCCACAAACTAAAGACTACTAAGAAAACAAAATAAAGTATGGGGAAATAAAATAAATAATAGGAAAAAAAAGCTTTAACTTTTGGAAATGGAAGCACAAACACAAAAACACAAAGTCTCTGTTCTATCTTTTAACCCATTCAAGAATCGTCCTTTACTTTCAGTGCCTCTCTTACTTTGCCTATCTCCTACTCCTCTGTTTCTACGCCTTCTCTCAGCCTTTCTTGTTCTATCAGGTAAATAATTATGATGAGCATATCCCTTAATTAACATACCTCTCTACTCTTCTCATCTTTCTAATTTCTCGCAAGCTTGCATGCGCAGACGGTTTAACTATTTTTTCTTGTTTAATATGTATACGGTTTTGTAATAATGAGAACTAAAGATATGTCAAGTGATAATTGAAACTTATAAGATTTACATGTATGTGTATGAAACAAAGAGTGAATGGAGCTGTGGACAGAAGGTAGAGCCCTAAAGGCAAGTCTAAGAGGAGAAGCAATAAAGCATCAGGTGATTGTGTCTGAGGAACTAAGCCGAACTTCTTCTGCTGAAGATTTCTCCGTTGAGTGTTTCCTCGATTTCTCAGAAGAAGGTCAAGAACAAGAAGAAGAAGAAGGATCTGTATCTGTTTGTTCTTCACAAGAAGAACAAGGTTGTCGTATCTTTAGTTCACAACCTCGCATCTTTGATCAACTTCCTTCCTTGCCGGTACATTTTACCTTTTTTTGTAAACACTCATTTTACCTTTTTCTTATAATTAAAGAAACTTAGTTGATTTTTTCTGATTTAAAAAAAAAATATTTTCTGATTTTTAGGATGAAGATGTGGAAGAGCTTGAATGGGTATCTCGTGTTGTGGATGATTGTTCTTCACCAGAAGTCTCACTTCTCTTCACACAAACCCACAAAACCAAACCAAGCTTCTCATCTTCAATTCCGGTTAAACCAAGAACCAAACGGTCTCGGAACAGCTTAACCGGTGACCGGGTGTGGCCACTAGTTTCAATCAACCAACATGCAGCAGGAGAGCAGTGTAAGAAGAAGAAACTTGAAACGGCGCTTGTGTTTCAAAGAAGATGCAGCCATTGTGGCACAAACACCACACCTCAGTGGAGAACCGGTCCGGCCGGTCCAAAAACCTTATGCAATGCATGTGGAGTCCGGTTTAAGTCCGGTAGGCTCTGCCCGGAGTACAGACCGGCGGATAGTCCGACGTTCTCAAATGAGATCCACTCAAATCTTCATAGGAAGGTTATGGAACTGAGAAAGAGTAAAGAGTTAGGTGAAGAGAGAGGAGAAGCTACTACTAAATCAGACCAGGTCAAATTTGGCAGCTAAGTGGTAGAGAAGACTTAGGTAAAATGAAAACCTACTTGTTTTAACATTATCTCTAGTTTTGTAAAATTTAACAACTTGGTCCAAAACATATTAAGCTGTTTTGGAATTAGTGTCTGAAAAGGGTTGTTCTCTATAAACAAAGATTATGTATTTTTAAAGATGTTAGACCACCACCACTACTATTTGGAATGATTTTGGTCCATGTGAAGTGATGATATAGGCTAAGAATTTGACAAACTATAAAAGTTAACACACTGACGATAAACGAGAAACTAATGAACTATTCTGAAAATTCCACAACAATTTTCTTGTAATACAAAACAAATCAATTAACTCTATTTTGTATATTAAATGTGTGTCCATAGGTTTTCTGCCTCATGTAAACAGTAAATTATTTCTCATTTACAAGGAATTAAAGAAGAGTTCAGAGTTATAACTTTACTACAAAGCAACACTAACACAAATCCATTTTGTAAGCATAAAATCTTAAAAGTTTAATCCTCGAGCCACAACTTCTTATGTATATCATCAACTGCTACATAAAGAGTAAAGACCAACACTAGAAGGACTATAGTTCCATGGACCCCTCTGGTCAGTAGTATGACAAATATGTTTTTTTTCTATAAATTAGATCTCAAGTGAATCTCAATATCAAACGTCAAATATCTTTCCATGTAAAAATGGAGACGGAAACCATTGAATTCTACAAATTGGTGCTGTCTAGCTTCTTCCAAGTGAACTCTTCTCACAAAACATGGTCTTATGTTTGCAAACGTTGTAATACTAAACACATTTAAATGCGTAACGGATCCGCACACCAAAAAACGAGGTTTAGTGAATTCATAAAATTTGGTACTTTCTTAATCTCCGTTGGACAACTAAATAAGTTTTCTAACTGAGTCAACAATCCGTTGTAGTCTAGCTGGTTAGGATACTCGGCTCTCACCCGAGAGACCCGGGTTCGAGTTCCGGCAACGGAGAACTATTTTTTGGTCTCCTCCTTTTTCAGTTTACTTTTTTTTTTTTTTTTTTAGGTTAGGTTCGAAAAGAACATGGTTTTGCAACTCAGACTCGAATTACAGGCTATAAACTTCCCTCTCAGTCCCTCCGTATCAAACAGAAGGTTTCTCACCGTTGAAGTTAGATAGAGAAGGAAGAAGAAAAACACAGTGAGGTGAGGAGACTCGAAAGCAATTCGGAATCAGAAAAAAAAAAAGGATCCTACAAGAATAAAGGAGAGAAAGTAAAATGAACTATAAAGTTAAAAGCAAGACTGTCATAATCACTAGCTTTAGTGAGTTCAGAATAAACGTTGGTACTTTATAAAGCTTCCTTGAACAAGTAAATCTCAACATCAAACGTCAATATCTTTCCATGTAAAAATGGAGAAGAAAACCATTAAATTCTACAAATTGGTGCTGTCAAGCTTCTTCCAAGTGAATTCTTCTCACAAAACTTGGTCTTATTTTTGTGTTTGCAAACGTTGTAATACTAAACATTTATGCGTATACGATCTCCACAACAAAATAAGGGATCCTACAAGAGTGAAGGAGAGAAAGTAAAATGAATTATAAAGTTAACAGCAAGACTCTAATAATCACTAGCTTTAGTGAGCTCAGAATAAACCTTGGTACTTTATAAAGCTTCGTTGGACAACTAGTCTTCTAACTAAGTCAACAATCCGTTGTAGTCTAGCTGGTCAGGATACTCGGCTCTCACCCGAGAGACCTGGGTTCGAGTACCGGCAACGGAGTAGTTTTTTGATCTCCACCTTTTTCACTTTACTTGTTTACGTTAGGTTCTAAAAGATCATGGTTTCAGTTCAGTTCAACTGTTAACCTCTGGTATGTTCTTTTTTAAATCCGTCTGTCTCTATAGAGGATATTTTTCAGATGGGCATGGGCTGATTTTTTTTTTTTTTTGTAACTCAGGCTCGAATTAAAGGCCCATCAATTTTTGTAACTCAAGCTCGAATTAAAGGCCCATCAATAAACTTTTCCTCTCAGTCCCTCTGTACCAGCCAGAAGGTCTCACTCGTTGAAGTTAGATAGAGAAGGAAGAAGAAGAAAAACAGAGTGAGGAGACTCGAAACCTATCGGAAAATCAGAAAAAAATGAGCGGAGTTTCAACGGCGGCGTATTTCGCGCGGAGAGCGGCGCAGAAGGAAAGGGTTCGAATCCTCTATCGACGTGCCCTTAAGGATACTCTGAACTGGGCTGTTCATCGCCACATTTTCTACCGCGACGTAAGCTTTCTCCTCAGATCTCCCAATAGGATCTTCTCTATCTCTCTCTTTCGCCGATCTCGCGTTTCGGGCTTTTGAATTCACTGATGTTCGTTCCTTTTTTATCAGGCTTCTGATCTGCGCGAGAAGTTCAATGCCAACCAGGATGTGGTATGTTGTTTGATCTAATTTTGGTAAAGATGGAGACTTTTGGAAGTTAAAACATAATAAAGCTTGCTCTTTTCTTTCTTCTGTTTACATATATCTTCTACTGGGCTTTAGAGTGTTTAGAAGTGATGTTTTAAACAGAAATGATGTTCCATAGTTCTTGTGTTTGAGTTGGTATCTCTCCATTCATTACCATGTAGAGTGAACTCTGCTTTTGCAATCCTCCATTAGCTTTAATGATTCTGTGTCATCCACTTAGAGCTTATAGTGAAACTCTTCCAACTCCTGACTAGATGACAACGTTGGTGATTGCTAATTTACCTTCTCATTATATCTGTCTTTGTTTCTGATTTTTCGTCCTTTGATTTGTAGGAGGATGTTGACAGAATCGACAAACTGATTGCTCACGGTGAAGCAGAGTACGACAAGTGGAGACACCCTGATCCTTATATCGGTAATCATTTCAAATCATGATGATGGTTGTGTACAAGTTCCTCTCAGGTTAGAGAATTGGATTCTAAAGAACCCACTTTTTTTTTCTCTCTCTTTTGTAGTTCCATGGGCTCCTGGTGGCTCAAAGTTCTGTAGAAACCCTACTCCGCCTGCTGGGGTACTCTTTCTTACTCAACACTTGTTGCTTCCATGGTCATGATCTCACCTTTCCTATTCTCAAAGTACTGATCTTCTTTTTTGTCATTGGTGCAGATTGAGATTGTGTACAACTACGGTCAAGAAGACAACCCTTAAATCTGATTTTCATACCCATCAATAAAGTAAGTTGGATGATTTATCAGATGCTCTCATTGTTACCTTCTAAACTAGTTTCGTTTCAGTCTCATAAATGTCCCCATTCAATGGAACCACTACGATGTTAAAGTCTCTGTGGTGTTTTGTTATCTACTGCAGATTTGAAGCATCTTGTGGCTATGGTTCAGAGGATAAACTAAAGGCTTTCAAGGTTGAAACTTTGAGGGACCAATTGTAGTTTTCTAAGATGTTTCGTTTGAGTTAAAGACACCTATTGTTTCAGCTTGGTATACTTCTTCCATCTAAAAACATTCTCGGCTGCTCTTTAGCTGCCAAGCATCTCATCATGATATGCATGGATAAAAACAAGAAGTTGTGTGTGTTTTGTCTACTTTGACCACATTATCTATCAGTGTTTTATACCGGTTTAAACCGAACATTGTTTGTTCTGGAGTCGCAAACAAGGGTTTTAACTTTAGTTAGGAATGGTATTAGATCACGAATGGGTTATCCAACTTGGGTATATTTTACTGGTCCCTGCAAATTTGCTGGTAAGGAGTCCTTACTAAGGACCACCCACGGCCTAGAAGATAAATGTGTCCATCTGCTAACAAAAATGCCGATTCCTAACCCAAATTGATTAATGATTGTTAAGAGACAAGTAATGTGTATTCTGTGTCACACACACACTCTCTCTCTCTCTTCTTTTGAAAGATGAGGAGAGAAATAGGAAGATTTACAATGAACTAATGCTTAGGACGAGTTGCAAAGTCATCAAGTAACTCCGTTCAGCAGGAGAGGAGAGTTGCGGTATTACCACTCTCAACTGTTTTTCCCAGTCTCTTCACCGAATGGATCTTTCCAAAGTATATCTGAATCATCATCATTGGTTCTATTTAGAGAAAAAATTATAAGAACATAGATAGATCATGAGATGCTGAAATGGAAACCATATAAAATTAAATAACTAAGCAACTTGTGTTTTAGAGAAATACTTCAACACTAAGCAAAGTATATGTTTTGTTATAAGAGTTTTGAGTTCTATTTCCTTAACTGAAATAGAACTCAGTCATCGTTCGGCTTGTCTAGTTCTTTTTATAGCTAGATGATATTGTGTTGAATAAATCATGCAAAATTAATCTAATAGGGGATATCCGTCATTTTTTTTTCTTTCTTATCCTTCTGTTACACTCTCTCTTTATAAAAAAAAATATAAATATAATTCCAGTTTTTGTATTTTGAAGTATGATTCTAGTTTATATATCAACCATGATATGTTTTTTTAATATATGAACAAGAACAAACCACCAAAGTGATACGACACGATCATCTACCAATTGATAACATGAACCATATAGGATACTATGCCATCTTCGTAAAGCTTTTTACATTTAAATTTGATTCCTTTTCCTTCTTATCTTATCTTGGATTGTTATATGCTTTTTTTTTTTTTGCATGATCGCCAACAACCTGACAGCTAGAACGAAAACAACACACTATCTTGAATATGCATTTTCAATTTTTTCATTTTTTTGTGTCCAAACTCCAAAGTTTCCTCCACGTAGAAAGGAAATGTGTCCAAGCCGTGTTCTAAAACAGAAAGAAAAAAAATATTCAACTGCTTCCCAAAGCCTAATCAATAAACAAGTGAGTCAAAAAAAATAAATACAAACGTGAGCCACATAATATTCAACTGCTTCCCAAAGCCTAATCAATAAACAAGTGAGTCATCTCAAACTTCTCGTTTTTATCGAACGAGGGTGTTAGATGAGTTCGTCGTTGACGAACTGAGTCGTGACGAGGGCCGGTGCTGCTGCAGCAACGACGGCTTCTCCTCCTTCTCCTATGCCGGTTTAGTGGCTGCTCCTGTGGTTTGTATTGCTGCCTCTTCCCTTTGTTGCTCTCCTCTCAGTTTTGTCTCCTTGCGCGGAACCTCTGGATCTGGTGACGTTTTCTTCCGGATAGTCGGGGACCAAAGGCGTCTTTGGCTCTTCTGGAGTTCCGGCGAGGCAAGAGGAGTTGGAGTCATCTTAGGGTTCTTGGATCTCCTGCTGGTCACCGATTGCGCTCGAAGTTGGGTCAACTTTGAGATTCGAGACAGCCAGAACACATGACGCGTCGCTGCCGTCGCCGTTCCCGCCTCTGCATCTCGCTCCAGTCGGCTTCTCTTTCGGGTATTTCCAAGGTTATCTATAGAGTTTCTCCTCTCTTAATGAGTGATTGGTGGTTTTGAGGTAAGCCATCGAGGACCTCTTCTTTTAGTTCGAAAGACAACAACCATGGTGGTGTCGGGATTTTAGTTTGGCATCTCCTCTAGCATATGATGTTGTTCTCTTGGGTCTTGAAGACAACCCTTACTTACGGCATCAAATGTTTTAAGGCGGAGCCTTCTTCTACCCTGAGTCATATGCTATCAAGGAATTTTCACTCCTTCCGTTCGTCAATTCCATCTTCCTAAGCTCCGGTTCTAGTTTATGTGTGTCCTGAGGTCGCCGCTGTACCCATTGTGTCGCGTAGTCGGATAAAGGGCCAAATCAACCGTCTGCGCTTGACCGTAACCAATGCTTCATCTTCATACGGCATCGAAACCGGGTCTACATATTAGCATTTACCGAGCAAGCTTGAGTTTTGTAGGTCAGCGTCTTCCTCCAGCGGAGTTCTGGGATGGGAGCCAGCCGTCTCCGTCGATGCCTGCTTGGAGCCACTTCGGTGAGACCTGACTTTATTTTCTTTATGGCTTTACACTTGTTGTCACTGGTTGCTCCAGTAATACGAGAAGTGCTTGGGAAGAGGAGATCAATTGTTAGTCTTTTGTTCTAGTTTGGTTTTATGTTCAAGCTTCCATTGTTTTTGGTTAAGGTTGAACATGAATTCTTTGTGGTTTGGAGGTTTTTTTAAACTTTTTTGCACCTCTAAGCTTTCAGAATGGCTGAAAAGCAAACAGTGGTTGCATTAACATGTAACCAAACTTTCATTGCACATTGCAATGACATTTACAATTTAGCAAAAAATAACAACAAATACACGTCAGAGTCTAGCATATGTAACATGTGAATGTTGTCTTGCTCTCTTTACTAACAACCATATCGTCCACGACGGCGTTCCAGTCTTCAAATGCGGCCAAACCTAAGGCCTATGGTACATACAATTCATCGATTTGAAAGAGACTAATAATAATCTAGTGGCAGACAAGAAGACTAAGTTGTTCATCGTTTGAACTTGAAAAAGAAAAAGTTCATGAAATGGTCTTTTATTTAATAAAAAAATGAAATAAGATACAACGATCCGAATTTCACAAAAGTGATTTTATCTCTCACCATATGATTATTATTTATTAAAAGAAACTAACACATCGTACAATGACGATTTATGATACCATAAACGAAATAACAAACCACACGACAACCTTTGTCAGGCGGAAAGGTAGTCGAAGCCGTCTGCGTTGCTGTAATAAAAGCCAAGGTTACTAATCTCAGCTGAAAGAGAGTTACTCATAGATGCCTGCTCCGTCGCCAAATACGGCATGTTGTTGAAGGAACGATCAAGACAAGCCACAACGTTGTTCAATTCCTCATCATCTTCACCTTCACCACCACCTTTGGTATGCATCAACTTCTCTGCTCGGTGCTTCAGACTCTGAAACATTATCTCCGGCTCATGCTGCACCGCTCGGAGAACATCAGCAGAGGACTGGCCAGGCACGGCTCGGGTCACCGCAAAGCTATGCGGTCCATCGCTCTGAGAAACCCGGACAACGCTTGGCCCACCAAACAAATTGTGCACTCCACCTAGCGCCTCCTCGTAAGCACCTCCAAGAAACATACCCAAATAGTACTTCCCACCACAGCCGTCTAGCTCGTGCAACGGCAAGCTGGACTCACCCCCTATGAACTTATCAATCTTCCCATCGCTGTCACACGTTAAATCCGACAAGACCCCACGAGCCCCTGGCCTCTGGTCGAGCTTGTGGATAGGAACTATAGGAAACAGCTGATCAATCCCCCAGAGATCAGGAATCGAAGTGAACACCGATAGGTTGATATTGTAAGTCTGAACCTGATCCGACGCTCCTATAGCCTTCAACACCCACTCGCATAACCCATCAACGGAAGCTAACTGCTCGATGCTCAAAACACCGTCTTTGAAACCTTCAACACATCTCTGCTTCAGCTTGTCCACGTAAAGGAGGCAGCTTTCTTGGTCCCCACGCATCACAGCAGCGAATAGATCCTCGTAATCACCTCTAGCCTCCTCAGATTCAAGCAAAAACTGAATATCATCATCATCATCATCATCACGAGCCTCCTGAGCCATTGGTTTAGCCGCGGAAACAGCCTCGAAGATCAACACCGAATGATGAGAGACTATCGCTCTCCCGCTCTCGCTGCATATCACCGGATGCTTCACAGATCTCCTGTCGCAAACAGACTTAACAGAAGCCACAACAGCTTCAGCATACCCCTCGAGAGTATAACCAACAGAGAGATCAGACTCTCCTGACTTAGAACCATCATAGTCAATCCCTAAACCGCCCCCAACGTCGATAACCTTCATACCGGCACCGAGACGCACGAGCTCGCAGTAAAGCTGAGCAGCTTCCCCAACACCGTCAGAGAGCAAATCAGTAGACGGAATCTGCGAGCCGATGTGGAAATGCAGAAGCTGGAGACAATCAAGCATACAAGACTCCCTAAGCTTCCTCACAACGCGAACAATCTGAGTACTCGTCAAACCGAACTTCCCTTTCTCTCCAGACGTCGCTCCGAAATGACCAGAGTGTTTGGTCCTCAGCTTAGCTCGTAACCCAATCACAGGCCTCACGTTCATCTTCCTACTCAGATCGATAACGAGATCAAGCTCATCTTCTTGCTCGAGCACGATCACAGTGTTCAACGCTAGCTTCCTCCCGAGGAGAGCGAGAGAGACATACTCAGCGTCTTTAAAACCGTTACACACGAGAAAAGCCTCGCGGTTACCTTTGGTTAAGCAGCTCATAGCTAAGAGAATCTCCGGTTTAGATCCAGCTTCCAAACCGAACCGGAATCCAGATCCGAATTTCACGATGTCCTCCACGATAAACCGGTCTTGATTGCACTTAACCGGGTACACCCCTTGGTAATGAGAATTATACCCCTGGGTATGGACCGCGAGATCGAACGCGGATTGGAGACACTCGAGTCGGTTTTTTAAAACGTCTGGGAACCGGACGATAACCGGGAGATTTAATCCCAAACCGCCTAACGGTTTAGGATCTGTTACTTTCTTAACGACTTTCAAGAGATCGATGTCTTGGTGAGGTAAAGTGTTGGATCCGTGAGGACGGATAGAGATGTTGCCTGAGGTGTTGGCTGTGAAGTAAGGAGCTCCCCATCCGTCGATGCGGTAGAGAGAGGAGGAGAGGGAGGTGTTCCAACGGCAGGATGTGTCGACAACGGCGGCGGAGGTTGGTGTTGACGGTGGTGGGGGAAAGGCGGTGGTGGTGGTGTCGATGTAAGCTAGAGCAGGCATCCTTCTTCAACTTTTGAATCTGAGATTTTTGTAAAGGTAGGGGCGTGAAAACCGCCGAGGCCGGAGGGCCTCGGCTATCCCCTCAGAAGAAGGGGGAAGATGGATCTGTCTCCGCCGTGAAACCCACCTCTCGCGCCACGACCCGATGCGAGGATCTCCACGGTGAATGTTTCAGGGGAAAACTTGGAAAATTATATGGTGAGAATAAACAAAAAGAAAGAAAAAACGAGTTTTATTGGCTTATCATGCAGAGATCTGAAGAAGGAAGAGAATGTGAGAGAGTTTCTCCGGAGAATGCGAAAGAGAATAGAGACCGAAGGTTATGAGATTGATGAAGGGAGGCGTGAGGTTGATGAAGGGAGCTTTCTCTTGTTTATATAGGAGGAGGAGGAGGAGGAAGTTGTTATGATTCAGGCAAGTGGGCCGCGGGGCCCATTATGATTTCTCTTTTTAGCTTTGTATGTTTTTCAACGCCTTTTTATTACTATTATTACACCGAATAAAGATAAACACTGATTTAGTTTCCTATATGCCGTTGAACAAAAAAAAAGTTTCCTATATGCCATAGATTCGGTTTAGATAAATAATCAATTGTATTATATGAGATACTGTACCAGTTTTGCTATATATCATCAAATATATATATTTCAGTTCTGAAAATACCATAATTTGGGGGAAATTGTAAACATAAATTAAAAAATTATTTATGATTTGATAAGAATATGTATCTTTTTTTTTTGTAAACCAAATATGTATCTTACTCGTTTATGTTTTATCCTTTTTCAACATGTGGACTGAAATTCATATGTGACTTGCTAAACAGAAAAAGAAAGAAAATGGTGGTCTATATTTCTTCACATTACCTGGCAACGTTTAGTTTCCTAAATATATTTTCCTCTACACTCTGCATCACATGTTTACTTTTAAGCATTTTGCATTTTGAGATATAAATATAAACTGTTGACAAAAAACAGAATGAGTTAGCTCTGGCGGTGGTAAAAGGGTTTTCGCCATTAGTTTCGATTTTTGCTAGAAAGAATTATTGATAATGTTTGCAACTTTGCATTTTTGACAAAAAGGTGAAAACATTTTTTCTCTTTACTGAAAAAACATTGTTGACAAAAGAGATATAAATATAAAATTATGATACTAATATACTGCTTTTATTAGAACAAGATTCTCTTTTGGTCACGAACACTTGGCTAGCAGTTGCCGCGTGGCGGAGCAGGTTATGAAACGTGTGCCGTTTTATAGGATGTTGCATCCCAACCAAGTCTTCCCATATTTCTAATGGCATAACTTCACGGACCATGTTGTAACTTGGAAGAATCTCAAATAACTTTTGTCAGCTGTTTGCCAAAAAAAAAAGAAAACTTTTGTCAGCTATCTATTAAATAAATCACTATATTAAGTTTTCCTTTCTTTTTTAACAATAGAATATTTCATTTTTTTTTTTTGAATTGAAGAATATTTCAGAATATGTCATATTTTTTTTTTGAAAAAAAAACAGAATATGTCATATTACTAGCTACGTTTTAACTTTAGATTTAAATCGTTAACATCGATTGTGATCGTTAGACATTTATGGCGTTTCTGACTTTCATGTTTTTTTGGTGTAACTGATTTTCATGTTTGGCACTTAAATTTTGTTTTATAATACAAAACTTGCATTTAAATAACGTATCATAAAGATAAATGCAAATAAATTGAATTATCTTTTGGAAAAGAATATTTATGTACAAAATTAGTATTCGTGAATAAGAAAAAAGTCAAACAACCCTAAAGATCTAATTTTCAGAAACGGACGGAGAAACACTGTTTATCTGCAATGTATAAAGGGAAGTAATTGTTTTTGTTTGCAATAAACGTACATTGATAATTTGATATATTGAAATGGGCGGATGGATATGCTCTTCAATTCTTTGGATTCCTAAGAGGACCTCCAACCCAACCCAAAACCTTCAAATTTTGAAGTTTTTGTCATTCTAACAAAACTTTAAATATTAAATTTTTTAAGTTTTGAATATTCAAAGTTTTAAGTTTTGAATATTCAAAACTTCAAAACAATTTTTTATTATTTTTATAATTATATTTTTTCTACAAATACATGTACTTAATTTAGAATAATTTTATGTACATCAAAATAAAACAAAATAAAATAAATATTACATCACATTAAATAAAGTTCACACAATATAAAAAATATACTAATAAAACTCACATAAAATAAAAAACACATTAAACATGCTTAACAGAAATTAAAGCAAATTACATAAACACTTAAATATTACATATCTTACAGAAATAATGTTTGAATAATTTGGTATTTTATATGTAACTTTCTAAAAAGATTGTATGTATGTATGTTGTTTTATTATATATTTGCATTGTTTTATTATATAATATCGTAATGTGTGTGTTGTATAATATAGTAAATGTAGGTTTTATATGTATTTTGAAGTTTTATCATTATTTGTAATTTTTGTTATTGTCAAAGACTATACTATAAATAAATAAAATTTTAAATTCTTTCTTGAAGATTTGTGGTTGGAGCAATAAATCTTCATTTTAAAGTTCTGCTCTCTTTAAAATAAAGTGCTGGGTTGGAGATTCTCTAATTAAAATCTTCCCATCCCTTATAATTGTGTAATTATTTAATACCCTTCAACCTCTTATTCCCCCAAAGTGTTTGTTCTTCTATTGTGTTTATAATATGTGCAAATCAATTTTGTTCTATGCATACGTATGTATTTCTTATGTGACGGGGCGAAGTTTAGGAAAATGAGATAATAGAAGCCATTCAATCCATTCAAACATAAAAATGTTCAATGATTAAATCCACATAGTATGCATGTTAAGAACAGAGAAACAAGAAAGTATGGTTTCCCCTTTTCCAATAATTGGGCAAAGCTAAATACATGTTATTTACAAATTTTAAGTATCCACCAAATGTTAACACTAATACATCTTTTAAGTAATAAATAACTCGAGAAAAAAAAAGTTACACGAGCATCTGTATCTCTCAAGTTGATAGAGTTTGGGCAACTCACAATTAGAATATTCAATAGAATAAGGAAAGCAAAACGCGTTGACGGCGGTAAACGGCGTTTACCGAACGCGGACTACCTACGTACACCACTCTAGAAGCTATCGTAAAACAGTGCTCTTTCATTTGATCTTTTATACCATGATGCACTATATTCTATTCCCCTTTTCCGTTCAAAAGAAACAAAATATATAAATATTCCTCAAAGCAACGATATTCGTAACGAGTCATGCAGTTTATACAATTTTAATTAAGATACTTTATCCCAATATATTTTTTCCTAAACAATAGATTATCCTAATATCGCATCGGCGAATACGTGACGTGTGATTTGGGAGATTCATTGTCATGTGGTTGTGATGGTCAATTATAACTTGCCGTGCAAAACTCGGTTGATTAAACCAACTCTTTTTCTCTATTCTTTTGGGTCTAAAAGTTAAAATTTATAACCATTTTCTAAAATTTATATTGTTCTAGAGAGACTACAGAAAAAAAAATCAATAAATAAGATAATGGCATTAACTCTACCAAAAATAGAGCTCAAGCAAGGAAAGAAACGCTGAAGAAGCAGACACCGAAGGCATGGACAACAACCTATCTCTCATTCCAAGATCAATCACCTTGAAAACGGCCTCTTGAGACATCAGAGTGTTCTTGAAAATGCAAACATTCCGTTCACGCCAGTGGTTACTTGATTGAGAAACTTCAACACCAAGATAACAGAGGTTGCGTGTGGTCCACAAAGCTACAAGCACAAGCTGATAATAGAGATCAAAGATGTTGGAGGAGACACTAGGAACTGCCATAGAAGCGATTCCAAATCCCAGCAGCAAACGAGCACTCAGGAAATAAATGCGTATGAATTCATGAGCATTGGAACATAGAACACAATCAGGTTGGACCAATATGTCCCGAGATATAAGACGTCACATGTTGGCAACCTGCCAAGATAAGAAGTCCATGTAATGGAAGAACACAGAGGTATATCAACAGAACAAAACTATAGGAGGATGCCACGGAACGATCGCTGAGGCGTACGAGTGAGCTCCCATGTCACCCTAGACAGAGAAAACCCACCAAACCCTCCTGATTGATTTCTCCACAGATAAGCATCCTTACCATTTACATTGCAGGGAACATCAGTAGAGGACAATATAACTTGAAGTGTTTCAGCATATTCCGACAGAGCAGGAGGTAGGTTCTAGTGACCATCGTGTACTGCTTGTGAAACAGTGGCGGTGAGAGGTATCCGAAGATCCCGAGGACCAGCTTGGCCAAAGAGAGTATAGAGAGGACCCATCTCAATCCAATAATCGTACCAAAACAAGATTGTTTTTCCATCTCCGATGCTGCAGCAGAGATAAAGCTGGAGGTCATGCCGCAGTTGAAGCATACTCCTGAAAGTCTTAGAGTACCTTGGCGAGTCGTTTGCCAGCCAAAAACTTCCTATCTATTTTACTTTTCTATCACATGCATTCATCTGAACTTCTTTTCGGAATATACTAATTATTAAGGTATTAGCCTAACTATTTTTATGGTCAAAGTTAACCGAACCATAATTCTATGGCATACAAAACAACATTTCAAGTGGACTATATTGCTAAGGGAAATCGCGTTGTATATGACTTAAAAGTTTCAATTGTCTTAAACATATTTCTTATTATGTGTTTTGTGTTTAGAAGTTACCACATTTAAAATGTGATAATTTGTATTTATATACCTGAAAAGTTAATTCCCATTTGTGTTTTTTATTTTATTTTTAATAAAGGCTTTTCTATTAATTTTGATAATTCTTACTTTTCCCTTTTGTTTTTAAAAATTATATATAAGATGTTAAGAATTGATATATATATATATATATATATATATATATGTATATATTATATATATATACATTCAAAGCATATTCAATTAAGGTGGACAATTAGTTAAATTACTTTGGTATCTATTAGAAATTGCCGTCGTTGGAGCTTTTTTTGTGATGTCGTTCATGGATTTGTCTCATTTTTCATACATCACTGATTCGCTGGATAAGGCCTTAAAGACCACGTATCTAGACTATTTGACAAAACAAAACAATATTCACTACAGAACTAAAACAAAATAATAAAGTGAAAAAAGGATGGTAGAATCACTTACTTCTCTCTAAAAGATGAGAGAGAAAGTGAGATTCGCGGTGGTCCTTTCTCTTCTTCTCCCTTCTTTTTGGTTCCGATGTTGACTCTGGTACACGGCGGTTTACTCGACGCGGTGTAGCCGGCCCTGACTCCGGTGGTTCGCGATCTCTCGACGGGATCATCCGGCTTTGATGAAATCCGGTGGTTTAAGATCAACCGGTTGTGTTCTTGGTTTTTGAAGGAAATTGGGTTTGGATGAAATCTCGATAATATCGACGGATGCTCTCCATAACTCAAGCTATGTGGTGTGGCTGAGAAATCCTAATACGTCCGATACAGTCGTCAGAGGTGGGTTTTCTCGGCGTATGGTGATGAGTTCCCGGTGGAATCTGGGAGAAAAATGTTGTGTTTGGGTTCGGTGGAGGAGTTTGAAATCGGAAAAGATGAAGATTTTGTGTTCCCAAGTTGACTATGGTGAACCGTCGGTGAGTGCACTGGCGTTGCAGGGTTCTCCGAAGTAGTTTCGGCGGTGTCTTTCCTCCGGCGTTAGCTCCGGGAGAGGTTGATTCGGTGGCGATTTCGGTGAGACGCGTGTAACCTCGTTAGGTCGAGGACTGTACAAGTGTCTTTTTTTCACTATTACCAACGCGTGTGGTCGGTTTAGGTTAATGGGCTTTGTAACCGTTTTTTGTCTTAGGTACTGTTGTTGGGTCTCGGATTTGTACCCTTTGTATTATGTATGTTGGTCTTTGGCCTTGTTCGTTTTATAATAAATTAGACGGAAGAAAAAAAAACAAAATAATAAAGTGTCCCTCACAAATCAATAAAAAATCGATTGGCTGTCGTAAAGTCTTTCGACCGCACTTTTACTCTTAGTTTTGTAGTTTTATAGGAGTCACATGTATTTTGGCATCAGTCATGTCCATATTACATTAAAATAATAAACTTTACCTTTGATTTTTATAATTGACACTATATAATACTCTTGCAAAATGATGGGCAAAACCTGATTCAGCTCAATGGTTCTCGTCGGTATTAGTATAAAATATATACTTTTTCTTTTTTTTATTAACCAAAAGTATTCGGGGGACTGAAACTCAACCTACTAATCCAAAACTCGATGACATGCAAGTCTACGAACAAAATTGTATGAAAATATACTTTTAGTAAAGGGAAAAGGTCATCACTACTAAAGGTATGTGTTGCTATTTTCTTTGAGTGTCTTATTTACATTTAGGAATTAGTTACCTACCAACGAAACTGTTTAGTTTTTAAGTTTATTATACATTTCTTAGACTTTCAAATGATTATAAACCTCTTCAATTATGGTCAGGGCCGGCTCAATTTAAAATTGGACCCTGAACTAAAATATATTTTGTTGGAGTTTTATGATTTATTCTAAAAAAATTCAAAAACTTAGGACCCTAAATATTAAAAGAATTTGATGAAAAAAAGTGGAGAATAATACGTCTAGAGACACAAGTTGAGTTTGCAATTTCACAAAAGGACACATTTCTATTTAACACACTTTCTTTCTGCAATTTTACTAATATAACCTTAAATTAAAATAAGTATATCTATAATTAGTCTTCTAACTAGAAGAGTTATTAACTTTTTTTTTAACCAATTAATAAGAATATCTTAATAACATTATTTTTTTATGCACAAAAACAAAAAAAAAAATCTTATCTCTTTATCTCTTTTTTGACGAAAGTGAAACCTAACTCATCTTCATCTTTTCAATCTTCAAATCGAAATCAGATCTTCTCGATCTAGAAATCGAATTATGTCATTTTGTTCAAGCTCTTTATCTCCACCTCTAGCTTTTACTCAATCTGAGACGGTTCCGTCGGATTAGTCTCTCCAGCTCTTCATCCTCGACCATTGGTGAATCACGCAATGAATCCAAAAACTCCGATCCATTTTCAATTGTGACTCTCTGTTCCTAATTTCGTAGATATATCTAACAGATTCATATATGAAAAGTTAGTTTCTTATCTGATTTTCTAATCTTAATTTAAAGATCTGATTTCAAAATGAGGGTGTTAGAGATTATGATGGAGATAACGGTGGTTACCTCAACGGAAGCGGTGGTGAAAAACATGAGGATGAAAACAGTGGTGAAAGTGACTACTCGAGAGGAGGAAGTGGTGATGGAAGTCATAGTGGTGGATGTCGATATGAAGGTGGAAGACGTGAGTAGGAGGAGGAGGTGGGGGTGGTGGTGGATGTCGTGATGGTGGATGCTGTGGCGGTGGATGTAGATACATAAGTAAAAGACGTGAGGAGAAGAAGGTGGTGGTGGATGTCGTGACTGTGGATGCTATGGTGTTGGATATGGACACGGAAGTGGCAGACGTGAGGAGGAGGAAGTGGTGGTGATGGATGATGTAGTGGTGGATGGGGATACATAGGAGGGGCTGATGGTGGATGTCGTGTTGGTGGATGTTGTGGTTGTGGATGTGGATACGGAAGTAGAAAATGTGAGGAGTGGAAGATGGTGGTGGATACGATGAAAGTGGATTCATCTTCTTTTCTATCTTCACCTATCAGTCTCCAGTATCATCTACTTCTTCTCTCAGCCACTATTGTTCACTAAATTACGTTAATATAGACATGAATCTAACCACTATTGACTTATCCACTACGAACACATCTACAACACTCTTTTTACATAGACATGAACCTAACCACCATTGACTTATCTTTGTCCACGTCTTTTTCATCAATATTTTTCATTTACGTCATTCTTGTTTATATGTTCTTCTAAGAAAATTAAAAAAACAGAAATTATATATTAAAATGGATATTAAAATGTAGAAAATAAGAAATTATAATTTATGGTATTAAATAAAATTGATTTATGTATCTTTAATTTTTGAAATAAAAAGTACAAATGAAATGAGGGTGAAAGAAGAATAATAATTATATTAAAAACCAATTTCTCTCTCTTTCTCTTTCCAACTAAAAGAACTATTCTATCAAAATTCTAGTTAGTGTGACGTCTATTTGAAAACAATATTATTCTCCTTACACTGAAGTAAGGTTATTTTTGTCTAGAAAAAGACACCTGTCGACATAAAGTCTCCATAAAGTGTGTCAAAACACAATGTGTCTTTGAAAGAAAAGAAAATATAGAATGTGTCTCAAAATGTAAGTCTCAAATTTACGCTCACGGACACTTTCTAAGTTATCAATTACACACTAGGGTACTTTGGTCATAATGCACACTTTTTCTTATTGAAATGTCCAGTATAACCTTCTGTTTAAGCAAAAGTGGGTTTGATGAATCTTCTAACCAATTCTTCTAATTAGTTTCTTCTAACTATACCAGACCGAATAAAACAAACTGATTTTCGTTAAAATAAGAGAGATCTTTTAAAACAATTAATATTTTTTGGTTCTTATTTTGAAAGACAATTGATTTTCTCTTATTTCAGATTTCAAGAGATAAACCCTAATTTTTCTTTCTCCCCGACGATTTACAGATAGAGAACTTAGAAACCTTCTACAAACCTTATTCCACTTTATAATCTTTGCCATTCTCACCGGCATCTGTTTTCTTCTTCTCCGGTTATCAATTTTGGCCTCTGATCCATTATGCCGTTGTTGATTCGTTGAATTTCGTTACTTCCGTTTATAGATATAAAAGTGGTGGATATAAAGATGGTGGATACAAAAGTTATGGATAAAGAAATGAATACAATGGAAGTGGAAAACTTCAGGGTGGAGAATACGATGGTAGAGGCTGTGGTGGTAATGGAAAGCAGAGTAGATATTGTGTTGGTTATGAATACGAAGGTGGTGGTGGACAGTATGGTGGAAGTGACGGAAGTTGTAGTGGTTATAAATACAGAAGTTTTGGATACAAGATGGTGGATACAAAAGTTATGGATACAGACATGAAATGGATACAGGTGGAAGATTTCAAAATGGGGAATACAGTGGTGAAGACCGTGGTGACAGTGGATAGCAGAGTGGAGATTGTGATGGTTATGGATACAAAGATGTTGGTGAATGACATGGTGAAGGTGGTGGTAGATACTAGAATAGAAATTGTATTTTTTATTAATACAAAAGTGGTGAATAGAAATATAGTGGATGCAGAAGTTGTGGATGCGAAAATGAATATTGTGAAGGTGGAAGATTTCAAGGTGAAGAATATGGTGGAGGTTGTAGTGGCGGTGGATAACAGAGCAGAAATTGTGATAGTTATGGATACTGAGGTGGATACAGAGATGGTGATCATGTTATCGATGCTTCTCTTGCCACTAATTTCTTTGTACACATATATGGTGTCCACAAATTGGCTATCCACGAAGCTGTTGCTCATGGTTTTTATGTCCACCATTCTCTTATCTATCGATATCTTGTCCACCGATCTGATGTCCATCCATCTTTACATAGAGAATACCAAAACTATCTCTTCTGCAATTCTCAAGACAAACTCAATTGCATCGATTATCCATAATTAATTACTTCAACGAAGTTTTACTCTCAGCCGTTAGATCAATTTTTTTAAAAAAAAATCTAAAAACCTAAATTGTTTTACTCACTTTAACATTAATTGTAATTGAGCCTTCCACTAGTTACAAACTGAAAATCAACGTAACTATTATTTACAAGAGTAATGAGAGAGAAACAATATACTTAAGCAACTCAGGGGCAGTTATGGTTAAGAAAAGGACAGCTGTTGCCAAAAAGTGTGTCAAACTCATTATGTGTCTGTTAATGAAAAAAAAAACACAATGTGTCTGTTTCCGTAAGTCTCTCATTAGGAACTATATCAGGTTGTAAAACGGCATATTCAAATTCATATGTATAACGATCATACTGGTCACATCACATGGGTCTAAGATAATCCAAATCTATTAAAAGTTTTATGAAAATACTGTCGCTTGATCCAAAATTCATATACAAAAATATGGATTTTCTATGTCCAAAAGGTAAATAGTCTAATAGAGGTTCCAAAGGGCGAGGTCTTGGTTTGTGGCCCTGCATCAAATGGCTGCTACCATTTTTTCAACCAAGTATTTAGTGGAAAAATCTATAAAAACACCCTAACTAATTTTTATTAATCATTTAACATCCAATATTTTGTTATCTAATTTAATACCTTAACTGATGTTCATTTTAATGCACAACCACTCACAACCTCAAACGATAGGTGAAACCATCTTTTAATTTTAAGAAATTTGAATATAAAACGATTTATAGCATTTTGGATATTAAAGTATGTTTGCGAGGAAACTAGTCATGCCCATAGACGCAGACATCAAAGTTTGTATTTCAAATAATCAAAACCTTAATCATGGAGAAATACTTGTGGAAAAGAGAACAAAAAGCAAATCAAACCTTTTTCTTTCAAACCTTCAACATGAATGTAAGAAAAAGATTAACGTAAACTTTTGCACCAGAGGAGAGAGCAAGACACATATTGCAGACATTTCATACGATTCAAGATGGTTTCAGAAAGCATACTTCTTTACAAATAAATGTATTTTAAATTCCTCAGGACAATACAAGAATACAAAAAAAAAATCAAAGCTGCTCTGAGCTCTTTATTACATAACCAAACAATAAATAACCCATAGCTGGTTTTGTTTCTGAAACAAAGCTCCAAGAATCCAGTAAATGTTTCAGTGTCGACGATACATACTAAAGAACGCACACAGAAAGTAAAGCAAGTAGTACAATTGGGGTGGTAAATCTTGAGATAACTTTCTCATTCAGCTCTAGACTGACCAGCTCTAGAGGAAAGGATGATACCTACAATAAGCCCATAAAGAGCAAGCGCTTCAGCGAAAATAAGGATAAGAATCATCCCGACAAAGAGCTTAGGCTGCTGAGCATTTGCCCTGAAAAAAAAAAAAAGAATTGCAAACAGACAAAGTCAAACACCAATGTTATATATGCGAATAGTGTACTAGTTGCAAGGAGGGAACAGACCTGACACCAGCATCACCCACAATACCAATGGCCATTCCAGCGGAAAGACCAGCAAGACCACAAGCGAGACCGGAGGAGAGATGTGCGTATCCGTCGAAGAGGTAGTAAGACTTAGCCTTGGGGTTAATCCCGGTACTGATGATAACAGCAATAATCAAACCGTAGATACCCAACACACCAGCCATAACGACAGGGACGATGGATTTCATTACAAGCTCGGGTCTCATCACTCCCATCGAAGCCACACCTACACCACTCTTTGCGGTTCCGTATGCCGCTCCCATACCTATCCATCCACACAACGACAATTCACAGATTTAACACAAAAAGATTTTTTGGTAATTTAACAGCCAAATAAGAATGATTTAACTAGAATATAATGATGAATAAAAGCATTGGTCAATCACATGATCCAAGGTCAAATGCAAACCATATCTAATATTCATTTCGGTTCTGGAGGCAGATCGAACCTAAGAGACTAGTTCTTCAATCAAATCATAGAAGCGATCTTCAATTAATCATGTGTGTGTGTTATACGAATCACAAGCATTTAATTATCCAAGAAACAAGGAAGACGACGATCACGAACAAAGATGAGAGAAAGAGGAAAATTACAGGAGAAGACGAGTGCGGCTGCGGCGCCGAGGAAGCCGAAGAAGGGAGCTGTTTCATCGCCGCTGAAGGTAGACATGTTCGGAGTTTGTATCTCGGATCTGAAATCGAGTCGACGATTGAAATCTGGCGTGAGAGAGAGACGGAGAGATAATATATCGCTCTGATTTGTTTTTTTAGTTTTATTTATTTATTTACTTATTTTTGTTTTTGTCTTTTTTTTCAGATGAGTGGAAGGGAACAACGTTGCTTGTCGGGATAACCACGTCACTGTAGGCCTGGGCCTGTATAGGCCCATTTTTATTAATGTGTCAACTAAAAACGTTGTTCAATCCGATTTATTATTGCATTTCAATATTCTTTTCTCAACAATTGGTGGTACAGAAATGGCACTGAGAAAGCCGCTTAATCTGCTAAGGAAGACATTATATTTACGGATTTAGAGCAATTTGTTGCAAACATGTATCCGTTTTGATTTTGTTTGGAGTTCTCATGGAGAAAGACAATGTTATTAGTAAGGGTGGGAGTTACAAAGCTGGTAAAGTAAGGAAAGATCTAAGTATGCTACTGACGGGTGGTAGCATCACTGAATCATGTATTCAGTCTGATGTTGGGACTACTAATTTAAGTGGTTTACAGGTATGTTTTAGTATTCGTAGATTTATAAATGATTAACTTAATGTATATTTTTGCACCATATTGATACATAAATTGTTTCTACAAGGTTCACTTTTACTTATAGAAAGTCAAGTAAATAAAGACACTGTTGTAACCCCATCATTTAAACGCAAAGAACATCCAATGAAAGTGAGCTTGATATAAGTTGTACAACAAAGAAGCAGTGCACCAGAGTATTTATGAAGAAAGAGAAGACCATCGAAGAGGAGTCAAGCTCCGAGAAAAGTGGTTAATGAAGTTTCAACTTTAGTTTGCAATAAGATTTCAAAGATTTGAATCGATTTACTTTATTCTATTTCAATTTGCATTAAAATTTTAATTAAAACTTTAATATTCAAAATTCGTGATTTGTATATTTATGATATAGATTCAAAGAAATCTGTTCACATTAAAATACTATTTTGTTTCTGTCTTCTCGAACTAATGTAAAACATATTATATACTTTTTAAAAATATATTATGTGTGTGAAAGTAGGCACAAAATTATTAGTAATATAACTAATAACTTACACAACTGGTTTCATATTAATTATAGATATCTCCTAATATATATTTAGGAAACTAAAATAAACTAACATAATTTAAT
Organism: Raphanus sativus; assembly: GCF_000801105.2. NCBI lineage: Eukaryota > Viridiplantae > Streptophyta > Magnoliopsida > Brassicales > Brassicaceae > Raphanus > Raphanus sativus. The sequence continues at coordinate 11,031,267 of NC_079518.1, forward strand.
TATCCAATAATAAATGACTTCATTAAAATTAATCCACATTCATAGAAAGATAACCCTAACACTCATTACAGAACAGTTACCAACACAACCATACATGAAGAACAAAGAAAAAAAAATACAAGGGAGAGAAAAATAAATCATCAACCTATATTTCAAAGTCCATCAGATTCTAAATAGTTTGATGGAACCAAATCTGATATTGGCTTTAGATCAGTGTTGAGAGATGTTTCAAATTTAAATTTGACATTACCGAGTTCAGTGAGTACTCAGCATTTTACTCATCCATCAACTGACTTCAGTTCAGGAAATCTATACTATGGTGCTTTTTCTTTACCCATTTTAGTATTATGTGTTACTGTTTTTCTGTTGTATAGTCAGTGAATCAATATTATTAAAGTTCATGTGTCTATTCTGTTGTTTTTTTACCCAAAGACAAAGCTAAAGGAAAACAGTCCATTGTTCTAAGAGATTTCGAGAAAATGGTAACTGGGTCGATTTAAAATATATTACAGAAATTGTAAAATTGTAGATTCAACAACTAACATTGTTATTTGTATGTTTTTGTGATGGTGAGGAGGTGATTATAACAAGAGAAATTCCCTTAGATAGCTTTTTCGTTTATTTTCATACAAATAGCCTCCCAAAGAGAAAAATGACCAAAAGAGATTTTATCGAAAGGTAAATGCATTTATAACTCTTAGGTTAACTAATCTAAGACTTAGGATTTAGAGTTAAAGAGTGAACTTTTAGGAATGTGTTCAAATTTTTAAAAATAAAAAATAAAGATTAAAATTTTCAAAACAAAAAGGATTATTTTGGACATTTTATTTTTAAAGTTATTTTTGTGATAAAAACTTTTTAAAAAAATTATTTAAGAGAATTGCCCTTATAACAATAAGGCTGTTCAGTTATCAAACATCATGTCTCAAAATTTAATCTAGGGATATTTTACCAGCCTTCTCCAAGTCAGAAAGTGTCAAGCAACCTAACGAGAAAATGTAGTCCACATCTCCACTGAACGAGTCAGATGAAGAAGATGACTTTCAATCATCTGTTAATCACAATTTCCTTAGTATGCATAATTACATTATATTTTAAAATTTGCAAGAATAAATATGATAACCTTTTTAATTTATATACAGAGGAGGGTGATGATTAATAGTGATCACAATTATGATGTTATTAGTGAAGATAGTAATTCAAAAGAAGTAGCATTGTAACATTGAAGGAAAGTCTGATACAAGTCATGTACCATATGAATAAAGGTCTATGATTTTGACTATGGCTGATATATTTAAATCCATGTTCCATAGAGGTCAAATCTCATCTACTAAACATTTTCTGTCTAAACTAAAGATTACAGGTAATTGAAATGTTTTTTCGTATTTGTAACTCAATATAACCTTTTTAAGTACCTTAGGCACCCAAAATTATGAATTTCTTTCGAAGTACTTAGATGAGGATGATCCTACTTACATATGTAACCACTGTGGTGCGAAAATGTGGTATGGTAAACACATTGATAAGAAGGATCAAGAAACCAAAATTTTCATTGTGTTGGGAACTAGGTCAAGTTCATTTACCATTACTAAAGGAATCACCAGAGCTCTTGAAAACACTGATACATGGAGATGATGAGATCAGCAAATATTTTTGGAAAAATATCAGGCAACTTAACATGGTTTTTTCTTTTACATTTATTGGGAATAAAGTTGATAGATGTGTTAGTGGAAGATGTGGACCAAAGATGTTTCAACTTCAAAGAGAAAACTCTCATTTATGGGTAATCTAAAACCACCAACGGGAAAAGAAGTCAAGTTTTCTTAACTCTACATTGTTGACATTGAAAATGAAATTGACGATATAACTTTCGTTATAGGGTATTATACCAGGGTTGATATGGATTTTATGGTATTATAAATGTTTAGTAAATAAATTATGAAAATAACTGCTGAAGAAACTTCTATAACTGATTACGGCATTACAGCATAAAATCTTGATTTTATTGTTGAAATATTTGAATTCGTGAAAAAAACATGAATTTGGATAGATTAAAATTAATTAGTTGAAATTGTCTAAAATTTTGAGCAGGTAATTGGTTGATTAATAGGTGACAAAATAATTAAAATTTTTGAATAAGGGAATGATATAACATTTTAACTAATTTAAAAAGATCAGAGCAAAATCCTAATAAGGATTATACTTTCAAAGTATAGCTATAGTATTTGTAAGCGAGAGTGATTTAATATCTGAGCATGTGATCTCTAAATAGAGTTATATGTTGTTTAAATGTGGTTTAATACAAATATTTTTATATATTTGTTTACTTCTGAAATAAGAATGACAGTCAGGTAAATACTAAAAAAATCAAATGGATATAAAAACTTATATTTTAATTTTATAACTATTTTAGTTCAGATAAAATGGAATTAGTCCAAAATTTAAATAGTTAATTTTTTAAGTAGGTAAAAAGTAAAACTATAAATTAATAGATCTTAATCAACCCCAAGTATAAAATAAAGAAAACGTTGACAAATTGATATTGTGCTTTTAGTAGACAAGCGTAACTCGGGGAATCAGCTGGACGTTGGGTGATAATTCATCAAAGCAAGTAATTTGATTACGTTTGTTCAAAAAAAAAAAAAAAATTAATTACTTTACTGTAAACTGTTTAATATTTTAAGATATTAGAAAAACGGTAAACCATTCTCCGGAGAGAAAATACTAAAATATTAGTTAATATTAACAATTTCTATAAATAAATAGTCATATGATATGAGAACATTGAGAGTTTTATTAAAGAACATGAAAGACACGGAGTTATGATAAAACAGGGTTCGCATTATGCAGACGAATGAAATTTCTTCCGAAGGATTCAACTTGGTGAACTTTTTAAGCTCTATAAGGATTACTGTAATATTGATCCATTAAACATGATCTCGATATGTTTGAAGGGATGTATTCAACTGAAAATGTAACGTAATTTATATTAAAATGACAAATATACTATTTTCAAATATAATTTTTTAGTTATTTATTTAAAATCTTGAATGCAGCCCTTGGAGTACAATTCAACAGAAGCCTGTAAAAAACCTCTAGATATGAGTGTAGAATCTGAACAAAATCTAGGTAATAAATGTAACCGATACTTACGGTCTTAATGTTTCAAACTTCTTCAACAGCCAAATCACCCAACCTAAATTAAAAACCAATAGTTCCAATCTATACTATTAAAGTACAAGCATGTTTTTGATTTTTACTCTTTTTATCCCTACCAAAAAACCTTTCCTTTGTATTCATTAAGGGTATTCTGGATATTCTACGCCAATTTCTTCTTAATTATTTTTTGATTTGTCATTAATCACCGGTTTCCTAATTTAATTTCGGTCTGCGATTATTTCTTTGTTTGATACTGCATCGATTATTTCCATGTTTGATACTTTTATTAACCACCGGTTTTCTAATTCTAAAATTATTAATTTTGACAACAATCATTATCATTTAGAACGATTTTGAAAAATATAAATATATTTTAAACAAATTTCCAACTTATGATCACCGAATTTGTCTTATCATTAGAAAAAATCACAATATTAAAAATACCGGGTTACAAACCGGTAATTCGTTCAACCGCAGGTCCAAGTCGGGTTTCAAAACACCGATCAAAACTATAAAATTGTTATATTGATTTATATTTAAAATATCTAATTCAAAATTAAAAACCTAAAAATACATGTACAATATAGTTTTAACCGAACATAAACCTGGATATAAAACACATATATGAGACGGGTTATATAAATGCATATACAAGACGGATTATATAAATGTGATTATATAAAATTTTCACCAAATATAAGCGCGGGTCAAAATCTAGTCTACTTTATTAAAACAGAAGTACACATCTAATCTATTAATTTAGGGATTATCTAATATTTGAAGTTCTCATTTAAATTTTGGACTCTTTCATAGTTGTTGCTAGAATATATCATGCCTCCTATACAATGCAACCTACCAACTTAAATTAAACCAAATCTTAACCAACATAGATTATTTAAATTTAACCAGTAACACTTTTATTATATATTTGGTTAGTCTCTTAATATAATTAAATCATATAAAACTGAACCACTCTTAAATCAACGAGTTCCATATCATTCCAGACATAAGAGAAAAAAATATCCGACTCATTTACAACGTAAGCATACAAAGACCGTGTATGCTTATGCTCATTGATCTTCCAAAAACCAAATAATTGTGGCATAAACCAACATAGGCTCATGTTCGTATCACTAACTTTACTTCCATATATTTACTCTTCGCCTACATCATATCACAACATACACAGTTATACAAGAATATGATTTTTTTTGTTCAAACAACCAAATAATGGTGGCATGTGGTCAGTAGATTTTTTAAATATGTTTTTTTATATATTACATTTTACGAGACTATGTGTATAAGTTTTTTTTTTTGAAAAATGGCATAACTATGTGTATAAGTTAAAAGGTAAAAGGTGTGACAATGCAAATTATTATACTAAAAATGAAAGAAAATTAAATACAAACTAATAACAAGTACAACATAAATTATAACACTATTAAATTCTCAATATATTTAATAAAATATTATATATATGTCTAATATGTATATATATAAATGTTACACAAAATATATATATATTATACACATATATTATATATATCATATATTATTAATTGAAATTTGACAAATCAATTTCCGCCCTTTAGGGCGGGTCCTAATCTAGTATGGATTAATCCTTAGTTTTCAATGTTATTTACAATTGCATGCCACTGAGAATTAAATTGAATTTCTTATTTTAATGCTTGTCTTTTCAGTTATATTAATGTGTTTCTTTTTCTTTCCTATTTTAATGCTTGTCTTTTCCAGTTAGATTAATGTATTTTTTCTTTCCTATTTTAATGTTTGTCTTTTTAGTTAGATTAATGTATTTTTTTTATTCTTCAACAATTAATGATATTTTAAAGTTGTTTTTTGTCAACTTAAAGTTGTTTTTTTGTCGACTTAAAGTTGTTTAAACTATTTGAAAATATAAAAAATAGTCAAAAGTAAACATATAAAGTAGATAAACAATAATCAAACACCAAAAATATTTAAAATATATATTTATTCTTCATCCAAATATTGAAGTTTAACCAGTTTTTTGATTTTTAATTTAGATATTTTGGCTTTTATTACTCAAATTTATATGTTTTGAGAAATTTAAAGAATATATAAATTTTGAAAATTTTAAAATAATTCAAACGGGTTACCCGTATTCGAATCGAAGTCGCAAATATTCGAATCAAACCGAAACCAAAATTTATGAATATTTGAATGTTGCTGAAATCTTTAAACCGGAAATCTCAAACCCAAATAGATTTTAACCGAATCAGTGGGTATCCAAATACACATCTCTAACGCAGTCAATGTAAAACGATCAAAGTATCACAAATACATCATTTAGTATAAATAAATAAAAATTAAAAAGGAAAATTAATACCCGTGCGGTCGCACAGGTCAAGATCTAGTAGCGATTAAGTTGTAATCTATAAAGTCTAAAAACCTCTAGTTATGAATGTAGAATCTGAACAAAATCTAGGGAATAAATGTAACCGATAATTACGGTCTTAATGTTTCAAACTTTTTCAAGCAGCCAAATCACCCAACCTAAATTAAAAACCAATAATTACGGTCTTAATGTTTCAAACTTAAGTTGTATAATCTATAAGGTCAGACACTATTTGTTGTATGTGTCGCCATACTCCTACATTATGATTTTTTTTTGCTTTTTGAAAAGTTGTCACGTACGAGAGATCATAGTGTTTATTCACTAACAAATGACATTTGTTGCATTGTTAATTACAACTTGCAGATTTTGTATATATTAAAGTCATTTAGTTACAACATATACTGGTAATTGCGTTTCAAAGTATCATTATAATATTCCGTTAGAATATTGGATTATATTCCAAATTTAAATCTCTTATGCTTTTCGTTTGAATAATAAACAATTCAATACTTGTTAGATCCACATTCTATCATCTTTAGTATGCATGTCTTGAAAATATGGTTTAAAAAAATAATAATAATAATAATAATAAACAATTCAATACTTGTTGATTATATATATATATATATATATATATATCTATAATATTATTTGAGAAGTCAGTTTCCTATGTGTCGCACTCATGTTAACTCTCAGGTTGATTACAATGATACCCTTAATAAATTAATAATATTTTATTTATATATTATTATTAAATTTATTAACTAGTTTCCTTTTTAAAATATTTCCAAATAACATAAGGAAAGTTAAAAAAAAAACTATAACGAAAATATATGTATATATATAATATGATTTCATTAAAGAGGAAAGTTCACAAAATAAAAATCTTCCATTAAAAATATTTTTAAATAGCATAAAATGTATTTTGCTTTAAAATTTTATATTTGTGAAACTTAATATAATCATAATCAAATACCAAAACAAATCAGAATTCTCATTTTTACGATTATTTAAAATAATTTTCAGTTTATTATTTAGTAAATCTAAGGCATAAAATTATTTAGAATGAATAAAATATTTTAATTATTATAATTAGTGATATGTGTTCATAAGCTTCCAAAAATGTATTGTTGATCATCGCTTTATTTTCTAATATATTGCTTAAAGAATTCAACATATAATTTGATAAATATTATGAAAATACATGTACATTTAAACGATAAATAAATTTAATTTTATTTTACTTAACTATAATAAATATAATTATATTTTAGTTTGAATTTGAAAGAACATATCTAACTCAATATACTCACAATATGAGTGACTTGAATCGTCCAACGTATACTTAATATCATAGACTTAACTATAATACAAATATATAATTTTATAATAATAATTATATTTTATAAATGTAAATTATAGGATGAGTCAAAACATATTAACCAACTGTTGAATTTTTTTTTTAATTTTATTTGTATGCATGAGACTGTAGAATATTATCGTTATATTAATTTATGTAATTTGGAATTAGACACTTTAGTTTATTTTATGTCATTTTAAGCACAATATATCTTAATTCATACGTAATCTTCCTCAAATATAATTACACATCTGAGACAACAACCAACACAAATGCAAATAATAAAATTAATCATAATCTTAGTATATTTAAAATAAAAAGTATTATGTTAAATTAAGATAAATATATGCACTCCAATATATCCAAATGGTAACTAAATCAACTGTAAAAATAACAAAATCGAGTAAATATAACATAATTAAAATCATGTCTAATAAAGTTATTAATATAAATTACATATATAAATTATAGATCAATTTTATAAAAAGTATAACAATCAATTATTGTATATTTACTTTATAAATATTTATATTTGTGCATGTGCACGGAAAAATCTTCTAGTATATTTTTTTTTTTTTGAACACATTTTTTTTTTGAACACATCTTCTAGTATATATATATATATATATATATATATATATATATATATATTTGTGTATATACTCTAGTGGTCAAGTAATGTCATAAGATCATACTAAAATAATTTTTCTTAACTCCAAGGGTACCAATAATCCATAGTACTATATATTATTTTATAGTAGCATATATTTTTGTGCTTCTTCCTGATCCTTTTTTTTTGGTTTAAGTGTTCCTCCTAATTTTGCGCTTAACTAGGATTTAGCACTGCAGCAAATTCGTCGCAGAAGGTGAATATATAATACTATAGTACATACGCAAACACAGAAAAATGCATTAGGTAATGTTGTCCAAACCCACAGAGCTCGAAATTCATAATAAAAAGTAAGTCAATTTTCGAAATTAACGACTATTCAAAGTAGGCCTAATTCAAAGCTCAGCAAACCGTATAAAATCTTGCATAAACTTTATAATTGTACGGCATTAATAATAGTGATTTAATATTGGGTAAAAGATCGATTAAAGAAATATTTAATCACTGCTTTAGGTCTGATTCGTTCGAAGGAGCGGTTGCGGTTGTGGATGTGAGCATTTTCGATGCGGATGATTGTGGTTTTAAGTGTTGTTTAACGTTTTGTATGACTGACATGATGTTTGAAAATGGTTACGCTTGCGAGATAATTATAACTGATTGATTATAAAATATTGCAGTGGTTTAATAATAAATTATCAATATAAATATATTATGACATTAATAAAATATAAAAAACATATTATTGTGATAAAATAATAATTCATATAATATGATAAATAATAATATAATTTTTATTTAATTAAAAATTTTAATTAGTTGAAAGTTATAGTTTTAATATATTTTGAAGATTTTTAAGTAAAAATTTTGAAAGAATATATTTGTTTTATATATTTGTATATATTTATATATGTATGTATATTAATTTTTAAAGTCTAATGAATAGCTAGTTAAATTTTTTTATAAAATAAATTATGATATTTTTTGTGAATTTAAACTGATATATAAAATGATAAATAATAATATAATGTTTATTTAATTATTATTTTTAATTATTTTAATGTTATAATTTTAATATATTTTTGAAGATTTTTAGTTAAAACTTTTAAAAGAATATTTTGTTTTGTTATATATATTTGTATATATTTATATATGTATATATATATTAATTTTTTAAAATCTAGTTTAAATTTTTTATAAAATAAATTTCGATATTATTTGTGAATTTAAACTAATATATAAAATGTGTATATATCTTTTTTATAATATTTTCCATTTTAAATTTTAAATTTTAAAATATTTTTAAAAATAATTTTATATTTTTTTATCCACCCATAACGGTCTGCAACCGCAAACGCTAGCTTGGAACCAGTTTTTGATTTTAAGAGGTTTAGATTCTTCAGAACGATTTGAAACAATTTGTAATCTAAACGGCCCATTATTTATATGATTTCGTATGCCAACCATTAAACAACTTATTAGAAATACAAGACAGCCAATCCGAAATGTCACGAAATCCCCAGCGTTTCGGAGATGCCCTCAGCGACGAGGAACATATTATTGGAAACAATTTCTATGGTTATTTTGAAATGCGGTTAACTGATACCACTCGCAAAAACTGCGTTTGCGGATGGTAGTAGAGAAACTCGTGAGACCTTTAAACTAACTGTACGGAACATGGAAAAGCCGTAGAAGAAAGAATCGTTAATTGCGCATGCAGTCCATATATAATATTGGCTTTAGGAATGATTAAGGGGCATCATATTTGGAAGCAGCTCAATATTTCTTTTTGGTCAAACAGCTCAAATATTATATGTAAAGCATTTTTTCATACAACCACTTCCATTACCATGCGAGAGGCAATTTATTTGCTTTATATAGTTTTTTTTTGTCAGCAAGAGGAAACTACATTTTTATTTGCTTTATATAGTAGTGTATGTTTATATAAACCTATGTTTGTAAATTGTAAATGGGTAGCTATTTAACTCATTTTCTCTACAATGTTTTTTTTTTCTGACTAATTCTCTACCTAATGTTATGCGTTGTCATAAACCTAATTTTTAAAATATAAGTAAGTAGATATTCTTAAAGTGAATTCAACATTTCTAATATTTAGCATTTATAATCTACTTGGTAAAAAGGAGGTTAGCGCTTTGTTGGCTGAGGAATGAATCAACTTGCACTAGCCTATACACTATTGTGGAATTATAGTGGTGATAAATCAACACCAAACTTAGTTTAAGTTTTGGTATAAGAAATTTAACCAAAAAGATATAGGAAGCGACTTAGATATATAGAAGAACTTCTAACCTTAAGAGTTTAAAAAAATATATGTGGTAAATGAAGTAATATTTTCTTAATTTACCACAAAAACTACATTAAATAAAACTAATTTAACCAATAAAAAATAGTACAATTTTATGTAACTGGTCACAAATTTTGAATGACATTAAATTTTATTTAGAATAGTAAAAATACCACTTATTATAAAACAAAATAAAAATCTTTAAACACCACTTAAAGTGGTACGGATGAAGTATTGACTGGTCTGAAAAATTAATGATCACAACTTAATTTTTAATTTAATTATAGATTAATGATGAAATTTACTAGAATAGTACTTAGCAGTGATGATTATTAATTTGTAGATTAATATCTTTAGAAATCTAACAGGGAGCATAGTAGTGTTTTCGGTAACATAAACATCGGTGGCCTAATTTCTGTGCCAATTAAGCAGCGTTAAAAATGAACGGTGACAAGGATATGCTGAACGTCCGAACTATTGAATCTTGAAAAATTTACATCATAAGACAGTTTCTAGTTTTTAATTACAGGATGGAGCACTTAGTGCTACTAAGGTAGTTTTTTGTAACAGCTTTCCACTTGTCATAACTATCTGGTCACCACGTAACTAAAAGTGCTAACACTTTGACTAATTAAATCTAATGTTTTAGTGGGAACCTTTCTCCACCCTTCATCTTTATTTTTTTAGACGATGTATATATTTTCTGAATTTTTTGACAAAACTTATATCTATCCATTCACAACCATCCGATTACATCATCCATCTCACCAACCGACGGTCTAGATTTTTGGGATTTTACCATCTCACAGTTCCTTTTCAACTTTGTTATCTTTTTCATTATAACAAAAAAAAATAAAAAATCAAAACTTCAGAAAGACTGCATACTCCTCGGACATTTTGCTGTAAGAAATATGTTTGTTTTGCTTATCAGTTCTTTCATCTTCTCAAACCCTCCTTTAATCTCTTTTTTCCAATTCATTTCGCAAGTTATAATGTTGGACCATTGCATAGTCATTCCTGGAGAATTGACCTCCGTCGGCTCGTTTTGGGAATTTGTGATCGACAAGAAGAAGATGACACGTATTGTCCCTGTCCGCGCGGACGTACACACGTGTATACATTAGTCCCCATATTCTACAGCGTTCACAATGTACATTCACGCCTCTGCCCGTATGTACACTATATGACGTCCGTTTGTACACTAACGTCTGATGTCCATGCATAAACGATTATCTATGTACAACAAATGTTCAATAAACATGCATGTTGTGTACATGTGTACAGTTAAGACCTATGCCCATGTACATCTTATTGTCTATCGGCCACAGCGTGTACAATGTATATTCCTGTCTGTGTCTATGTATACATAAATAGACGTCCAAATGTACTATGAGTCATCTACAAAGGTTGTATCCACGTGTATACATTAGTTCCCATGTTCCCACGTGGATAAACGATTATCTATGTACAACAAATGTTCAATGAACATGCATGTTGTGTACATGTGTACAATTAAGGCCTATGCCCATGTACACCTTAGTGTCCATCAGCCAAAACGTGTACAATGTATATTCATGTATGTGTCCATGTATACAGAACTGGGCGTCCAAATATACTATGAGTCCTATACAAAGGCCATATTCACGTGTATACATTAGTTCCCATGTTCCCACGTGTATACATTAGTTCCCATGAAGGCCTATCCGCATGTATACCTTAGTGTCCATTGACCACAGCGTGTACAATGTACGTTCCTCTCGGTGTCCATGTATACAAAACTGTGTCCAAATGTACTTTGAATCATGTCCAAAGGGCGTACATACGTGTATACATTAGTTCTCTTGTTCCTGCGTACACCTAACACTGTACATTCACTGGTCGCCAAATGTATTCGTGTACACGAACTTTCAATCTTGAAAAATTTACATCATAAGACAGTTTCTAGTTTTTAATTACAGGATGGAGCACTTAGTGCTACTAAGGTAGTTTTTTGTAACAGCTTTCCACTTGTCATAACTATCTGGTCACCACATAACTAAAAGTGCTAACACTTGACTAATTAAATCTAATGTTTTAGTGGGAACCTTTCTCCACCCTTCATCTTTATTTCTTTAGACGATGTATATATTTTCTGAATTTTTTGACAAGACTTATATCTATCCATTCACAACCATCCGATTACATCATCCATCTCACCAACCGACGGTCTAGATTTTTGGGATTTTACCATCTCACAGTTCCTTTTCAACTTTTTTATCTTTTTCATTATAACAAAAAAATAAAAAATCAAAACTTCAGAAAGACTGCATACTCCTCGGACATTTTGCTGTAAGAAATATGTTTGTTTTGCTTATCAGTTCTTTCATCTTCTCAAACCCTCCTTTAATCTCTTTTTTCCAATTCATTTTGCAAGTTATAATGTTGGACCATTGCATAGTCATTCCTGGAGAATTGACCTCCGTCGGCTCGCTTTGGGAATTTGTGATCGACAAGAAGAAGATGACACGTATTGTCCCTGTCCGCGCGGACGTACACACGTGTATACATTAGTCCCCATATTCTACAGCGTTCACAATGTACATTCACGCCTCTGCCCGTATGTACACTAAATGACGTCCGTTTGTACACTAACGTCTGATGTCCATGCATAAACGGTTATCTATGTACAACAAATGTTCAATAAACATGCATGTTGTGTACATGTGTACAGTTAAGACCTATGCCCATGTACATCTTAGTGTCTATCGGCCACAGCGTGTACAATGTATATTCCTGTCTGTGTCTATGTATACATAAATAGACGTCCAAATGTACTATGAGTCATCTACAAAGGTTGTATCCACGTGTATACATTAGTTCTCATGTTCCCACGTGGATAAACGATTATCTATGTACAACAAATGTTCAATGAACATGCATGTTGTGTACATGTGTACAATTAAGGCCTATGCCCATGTACACCTTAGTGTCCATCAGCCAAAACGTGTACAATGTATATTCATGTATGTGTCCATGTATACAGAACTGAGCGTCCAAATATACTATGAGTCCTATACAAAGGTCATATTCACGTGTATACATTAGTTCCCATGTTCCCACGTGTATACATTAGTTCCCATGAAGGCCTATCCGCATGTATACGTTAGTGTCCATTGACCACAGCGTGTACAATGTACGTTCCTCTCGGTGTCCATGTATACAAAACTGTGTCCAAATGTACTTTGAATCATGTCCAAAGGGCGTACATACGTGTATACATTAGTTCTCTTGTTCCTGCGTACACCTAACACTGTACATTCACTGGTCGCCAAATGTATTCGTGTACACGAACAAATGTACATACAAAATTTATGTACACATCCATATCATCTAAATTATGTACTTATCCATGTGGTCACCCAATGTACTCGTGTACACTAGCATTATGTACACATCCACGTCATCTAATTTTTTTTAAACTGTTTTTTTTAATTAGGGGCAATTTGTAATAATTTCATCTTCTTCATATCAAAGTTTTCTGCGTTTCCTGTAAATATAGTTCATAGCCACCATTGATTTTGATCATGTAATCTTCATTATTTTTTGTTTTTATACCTCCAAAACTTATAAATATTATATAGCTTAACCGATTAGAACCCAAAATTAAAAAGACAAAAAACAACTTCGATCCCAACCTCAGCGAGGAATAAACCAATGCTCCGTTACGTTTCCTCCGGCTACTCCATTTTCTCTCTATAATATTTTGTCTTCGATTTTGAGAAAAAACAATAAAATTGTTTATGTTTAAAAAATTTGTCTTTAGAATTGTTTTTCTTTGTTCGAGAAAAAGAGAGAAAAGAAGATTAAAATTATGGGGACCACTTAGTTTTAAAACTGAATCTAGTTAGCATGTAGTCATCAAAAACTACCTCAAGAGTAGAAACAGCCTTATTGTGTAATTAAAACTCATAAACTGCCTTATACTGTAAATCACTCTTGAATCTTATTGTTTAAAAGAAATCTCAATCCTTAATATTAGAAGAACTCAAACGAACGTAGAACACATCTTATATGGTTCCGTACATGATAAAGTACCCCACATTCTCTGACAAACCCATGTTCAAGCATGCACTTTCAAAAGCTTATGTATCATTCATATGATTTGACATATAATCTTTTTTTTTTGAAGATTAATTTGACATATAATCTTCCTTCTTTAACATATAATCTCAATCCTTTTTTTTTTTTCTAAATTGTAAATTTCATATAATGAAGAAAAGATTTTACATAGCAAGATCTTAAAGATCATGTCATATAATGAAGAAAAGATTTTACATAGCATAATCTCAATCCTTAGTATTAGAACCCTGATTATTTAGCTATCACATGAACTTCGGCCTCGATTTTCTTTTTAATGATCATGTCATATCAAGCTTTAGTCCAAAGTTAAACACCATTATTTCTGTTTAATGCTTAGAATGTACTGAAGTCTCTGATAGTACCTATCTATATTTTTCTGTGGGAGGTAAATGACAACAACAAATAAGTTGCACAAGAATCAATAAAATAAGGAAATATTAAACAAATAGAGAAATACTTTCTAGCATTACTCAACTTCTCTCACAGAATCAAGATCTGCGAGGAAAACATTACAACCTTTTTTACAGATCTAAACCCATAGAATATCTATCTCATACGGGTTTCTTTCTTGTTAGACGAGTAAATTATCAACTCGTGAAAAACCCTTAGATGGCTTAAAATAGAAGGAAAAAGACTTAAAAAAAAAAGAGAAGAGATGCTGTTATTTTTTGTAAAGTGAAGCTTCTGCTTCTTCTTCAACCATCTTCTTCTTCAAACGATTTAGCTTAAATATCATCGAATCATGGAGGTTAGGCTTTGGAAAACGACTTCATCACAGGGAATGGTGAGACCCATGTCGTGGTCGAATCCAAACTCTTCCTCAGCTCGTCGTAAGAGAGACTGGAACTCAGGGTGAGTCAAGAAGGAGACTGGGACAATGTATCTGCTTCTGTTCTCTCCGACATAGACAGGAAAGTGTCCCTTTGGAACATCGAGAGGGAGGCAACCGTGGTCGTACCCTCCTCCGTTCTTCTTTCCTAAGCTCGAGCATCTCTTAAGAATCTGTTTCAGCATTGCTGTTTGAGTGAGTTTTAAAGATTTCTTCATTATAGCCATTTGGTTTTGTTCTTGAGAGAGAAAAGCTTTTGGTTCTGTATGGAAGGAGAGCGTTATAGAGAAGGAGATGGGTGGTTATTGAGGGGTTGATGAGTATATATTTATAAATAAAGATTTGGTTGTCTAAATGTCTGTACATATTTGTGTGGGTAGAGAGAGATGGACATGACGACATGTGCATATGTAGAAGGAGAAGGTGGGAGCCAAAATGGCGAAGCCAGCTGAGGATTTAATTTCATTGTTGGTCCTCTCTGTGACATTGTGGCCCCTTTTGATCTTTTCATGGCCAGTTTTAGACAAAGCCTAATAACAATTAACACTTATTTTTCTAGTTTTATTGATTTATAAATTATTAACAAAATTTGTTAGATTTTAATTAAAATGTGTGCGGGTCTTAAATCTAAATACCGGTGCTTTTTCCTTTTTGGGTTAAAATATTCACTTCAAACACGTATGTGTGACTAATAAAAATAATCGGCAAAGAAAAAGAGTCAATTATACCTTTTCTTATATAACTCAATACCATAAGCTATGCCTAAACGTGATAACCACTCTTCTATATTACTACATCTACATATATATTGGCTAAACTGAATCATCCCAGTAAATGACCAGATGTATTCTACTATGGTGTATCAATGTATCATCAATAAATATCAACTATTTGCATCACTTCAGTTAAATTAATATATGAATAACTAAGAAATATAAATTTTGACAAGTTCAGCCAAAAAAAATTATTTACGGAAGTTGGACAATATACTTTTTTTTTGTCAAGAGATAATATACTTTCTAAGATATGAAATGTGTCATGTTAGTTGCAGACTTGCAGTGGCCAATGGAACTCTCTAGTTCAGTTGCGCTTACACATCTTCGAATGGCTAGGTGAACTACCATCACTATTAGTTTTATCACATTATGAATCATCAAAATTTGATGTCTATATATAATATTATACGAGGATGCATAGATAGCTATACAAATTTGCTTTGGGGAAAGCAAATGAGTCTGAAAGGTTGTTCTTGGGAGTAAACATACTAAAGTTGGAAAATATTTTCATTACAGAACCAGAACAGTGTGTATAAGAATAATCATGTAATATGTAGATATGTAGCATAATAAATTTAAAATTTCACATTTGGAAGAAGTACCACGTAGTCGGCTACAGGATATCATTTGCAATAATATATGTATATTGTTGGAGATTTACGATAATTTTTTAGTTTATCACGTTATAATAGGACTAAGCTGTGTCTATAAACTCTCTTTTTTTTGTTAGAAATAAGCTAAGAAGATTGTAGTCTTCAAAACAGTTAGAAACTGTTATATAGTTGCTAAGCAGTTCGAAACTGTTAAGAGTTGCCATAGTAACCTTATATATACGAATACAATGTACATATTGTATTACTGACTACACGATCGTAAATACTCATTCTATATATTAGGTTTATTTTGGGATGATTTCCTAAAGAGGAATAGTAATATGAAAAAAAAGAGTATCGTACAAAAAAGTTAAAATTTGCGTTAACTATGTAGTTATTAGTATTAGAGGGCACTGTGTCATCGAACTTTAGAAGACACATAGCTAGGTTGTTTCTCCTAATTTTAGCTGGCGTTTGTACTGTTCCAACGTCCCTGTTTGGGAAGATTTAATATATAATTATACATATATTTTTTTTTAAAAGACACCGTGTCATATAATGCTAAAAATGTGAATGGCAGAATTAAAAAAAAAAAATGGAAATTCGGCCAAAAAAACACTGAACATGATAAAAATGACCAAAAGAAACATGGAATCAAGGCTGGCCAAAAAAAGCCTGAACTTTTGTTGACTTTTATCAGGTTTATTAAGAAATTTTGATTGACCGACCAGATTAAGACACCGTTAACTAACAGTTAAGACGGTGGTTAATCAACTTTAAATACAAAGATCGTTAAGTTGAGATGGAATGAAACGACAACGTCGTTTTACCTATTTTTATTATCAAAAATATGTTGTTCGCGTGGTTCAAACCTGAGAACTCATGGCCAAATGACGAGGTTTCTTGCCACTAGACTACTATCACTTTTAAAAATATTCATAACATGTTTTTTTTTTATTGAGTATCAAACAAATCTCGAAAAATCTAAATTCTTTTTTAAAAATTCCAAAAAAATCTTTAAAATTCAAGAAAATTCTGAAAATTAAAATTAAGATTGAAATTATAAATATTTAAAAAAAATCAAAATATTAAAATTTTTTATAAAAATTAATGTATCTAAGATCATTTGAGTTTTTTTTTATCTTAAATACATTAATCATACATTTTTTTTATAAATTAATATATTTGAGATAAAATAGAAAAATTATATTTATCACACTACAAATGTTTTTCATTTAATTATTATCATATTTTAGAAAAACAATTTGTGATAATATCATTTGTTTATTGTATCTTAATTATCATTTGTCTATTTTATCTTAAATACATTATATATACTAAAATCTATTGTGTGATAAATATCATTTTTATTTTATATTACATACGTTAATTTATTTAAAAATATGTTTCAAGTTTTAATCATTAAATTTAATTCGTTGCATTTTTTGAATTATTTTAGATTTTTTTGAAATTTTTAATGTATTGATTTTTTTTAAAAAAAAAACTTATTTGTAATTTCAATTTCAATTTTACTTTTCAGAATTTCTTGAATTTTTTAAGATTTTTTGGAATTTTTAAAAAGAATTTAAAATTTTGAGATTTGTTTGATACTTAATAAAAGAAAACATGTTATGGATATTCTTAAAAGTGACAGTAGTCTAGTGGCAAGAAACTTCGTCATTTGGCCATGAGTTCTCAGGTTCGATCCACACGAACAACATATTTTTGATAATAAAAATAGGTAAAACGATGTCGTTTCATTCCATCTCAAAACGACGTCGTCTTACTTAACGATCTTTCCAAACGTCGTTTAATCATTCTGTAACGGTATGTTTAATTTGACGAGTCAGCATTAACTTACTGATTAAAGTTTAAAGTCAAATATAGTTTGGTGTTTTTTTGCCAGTCAATATATTCGTATTTATTATGGCAATTCGTGCAAAGTTCATTATTTTTTTGGCCGAATTCCCAAAAAAAAAAAACTGTACACATGTCTTCTCTCTCTCTTGAGAGGTGTTATCGAAGACTAGCGTAAATCACGGACTTTGGAATGAGTAATGTACTGAAGAGTACAAATTAAGCAGAAGAAGAGCATTTGGATTGTTGACAAATGTAATTCGAAAGAGTGTACCTGTGACACTTTCAGACAAATTTCCTTTTCCTTTTCTATGCAGACACCCATGTGCCTCTTTCTTTGTAATTTTTATTTCATTTCCCCTTTATTCCTTTTTGTTGTTGATAAAATTATAAATTTCGGTGTTTCTGATCGCATTTCTTTTCCAACGGTAGGTTGCAAGTCCGCCAGCCCTCCATTCTTATACTACATTATTTTATACTCATACTATTTTTTTTATAACCTTTAGAATCCGGCGACTGAGTTCAACCGAGACCCACGGCGCTCTACGCATTTTTGCAATTTAACGATAGCTCGGATGGTCAACGGGAATCGAACTGTGGGTTCGCCGTATTGAAATTATCCCTCAAACACCAGTAACCCAAACCTAAACCCGTTGATTAAAACTTGGACCATTTCTCGATTTGTGCGTGTCATTTTTGCGCAGAGACCATGCTAATCTTCTCTGTATCGTTCCAATTTTACTGGATATTAATCCACATTAAAAATACAGTAAATGTTTAAATTAAATTTATTATTTATTTATTACACATTCCAATAGCTTTAGCCAATAATATTTATTAAATTCATATATTTTAATTAATATTTTCTAGGGGAAATTTCATGTTTACACTTTCTCTCATACCATAATTCAACTATACCACTAGTATAAGGACATTTTTATAAATACACTTTTCATTAATGAGCAAATTACAATATTACCCACCATCTACTTCTCTTTCTCGCGTGATTCATCTTCTTCTCCTCTCCGTCGAGTTCCGGCATCTCTCACACACTACCGGCGACGAAATCGACGATTCCGGCAATGAAATCCATGACTCCGAAGACGAAATCGACAACTCCGGTGATAAAACCTTAGTCCTCCAGTTCTCAACCAAGCACAAGCAAAAACTTGACTGTGGTGGTGGGCCGGTGGCTACATGAAGCTTCTCAGTGGTAATGTTGACCGGAAGAAATTTGTATAAATCATTTAATAAAATCTTATAAACCTTTTTATAAATCATATGGATATTTCGGTTTGGTTTTTCAAAGAGCTGAAAGATGTTTACGGATTTCGCAACTCGAGGCTCTCCTCGTTGTTGGTTTCGCATATCTTAGCTGGCCAGAGACGTTTCAAAGAGCTTCAAGTGGTTCTGGAACAGTTCCTCCAAGACAAAGGCAAGTTGTTCAATTTCCACTTAAAGCTTAGAGCTTTGTCTTACATAGGTGCAGATAAATAGATAAAAGAGGAAACTTTATAGTTATGTAATGTAGAAACCTGAATATGAGTTACTGCTTTTCTTTTTAGGCTCTGGTTCAACATTTTTGCTATGTGAGCTTCTCTCTAATAGCTTCAGTAACTCAATCCTGTACAACTTCAGAGAAACATATAAGATGTGGGACGTGTACAAGGACATCGAGTCTAAGAACGAGCACACATACTCAACAGTTGTAGATGGACTGTGCAGACAACAAAAGCTAGAAGACGCAGTTTCTTTCCTCAGGGATTCCGAGTGGAAGGACGTTGGCGGCCCCTCTGTAGTTTCTTTCAATAGTATAATGTCAGCTCAATCAGGTTTTGTAGATACAGCCAAGGCTTTCCTCTGTACAGTTTTGAAATGCGGATTGGTCCTTATTGTGTATAGCCACAACATACTCATCAACAGGTTCTGTCTAGCTGGCTCCATCGGAGAAGTTTTGGAGTTATCTGGTGATTTGAATATCAAGCATGGAGTGGAGCCTGATACCGTGACGTACAATATCCTTGCGAAAGGGTTTCATCTCCTCGGTATGATCAAATGGGTTTGGGAGATCATTCAACAGATGCTTGATAAAGGTTTGACTCCTGATGTAATCACATACACGATATTACTATGTGGTCATTGCCAGTTAGGGAACATCGACAAGGGCTTAAGATTACTGAAGGATATGCGGTCTAGCGGATCTGATTTGAAGTTGAACAGTGTCGTCATCCCCTGCAGTGTAATGCTCAGTGGTTTATGCAAAACAGGACGGATCGAAGAAGCTTCTCCTTGTTCTACAGAATGAAAGCCAATGGTCTCATCAGACCTGATATCGTGGCATATTCTATAGTGATTCATGGCCTCTGCAGATTAGGAGAGCTTGATATGGCTATTTGGCTCTACGACGAGATGTGTTCCAAAAGAATACTTCCGAACTCTAGGATGCCTGGTGCTATGTTTAATATTCTTTTTGTTTAATATTTTGGGATTCTTTTTGTTGCATGTTTATTTTAAATAAAAATGATATTAATATTCACCGAACATGTTTTGTTATTCTTCTTATAAATTATATTTATCTTACTATTGAAATAGTTCACCAATATATTATAGTTTCATATATTGTAAGAACTTATATAATCATTTTAAGAGTTATGTAAGAGTTTATAAAAACAATTTATAAGATTTTATAAAAACAGTCTATAAGGATATGTATAACAAACTTGAACTTAGTTTAATGCTTTTATAAAGATTATAAATAATTTATAAATGTTTAATAGTTGTTTTGATTGGTGCAATTTATGTTGGCTTCTCAAGATCATCCAGACCAGTGTATATATAAACCATTATAAATAACTTAGAAACCATTACAAATGATCTATAAATCTTTAGAAATTACTTATAAACCTTTATAAATTATATATCATTCCTTACAAATAATTTATAAAACATTATAACTAATATATGAACATTTTATAAACCATTATAACTAGTTTATAAACATTTTATAATGGTTTATAAACTATTTAAAAGGGTTTATGAAACTATTTACAAGAACTTATAAGCTATTTATAAGAGTTTATACATTTATTTAAAAGTGTTTATAAATTAATTTACAAGGTCATATATCTATTTATAAAAGTTTATAAATCTATTTATAAGGGTTTATTCCGAAGATTATAAGAATTTAATAATCTTCATAACACAATTTATAAGAGTTTATAAATCAATTTAAAAATCAGTTAGAAGACTTTACAGATCATTTATAAATGTTTGTAGAAGTTTAAAAAGAGTTTATAAAGGGTTTATAAAGTATTTAGTAAGGGTTTATAATAAAGATTTATAAATATTTATTTATAAGGTCTATAAAGTAAATACAAATATTTATTTAGAGTTTATAAACCATTTATAAAGGTTTTATACAGATTTATAAAAATATTATAAAGGCTTTATAAAAATTTATAAAAGATTTGAAAACTGTTTAGAGGGTCTTCTTGAGCTGTTTGAAAAAATATCTATTCTGCTAGAAAAAATATCAGAAGGTTTAGTCAATCAAACAATAATAAATTAACTTAAAGCCCCAAAAGTCACTCTATAAGCCATAAATCAGTTTATAAGCCCTTATACATGAATTTATTAGTATATATATATATATATATATATATATATATATAAACTGGTATTTCTTTTGTAAGAATTTAAATGTTTATAAGAAAGTTATGAAAGTTTATACATAATTTATAAGGGGTTTGTATACTATTAATAAGGGTTTATAAAAACGTTATGAAAGCTTATATTCAATTTATACGGGGTATTGTATAGGTTTATAAATCATTTAAAGGAGTCTATAACCATTTAGAAAGCCTTATAAAACAATTTACAATGGTTTGTTATAATAATTTACAAGGGTTTATAAGGGTATGTAAATAATTTATAAGAGTTTATAAAAATAATTTATAAAATTTATACACCATTATAAATAATTATAAAACATTGGGATGGTCTTGCAAGCGCATGATCTGAAGTTCTCTGTTATTGTATTTTTTATCCTGCAGAACCTTCTTAATTGCAACTTGTTCACCCGTTTCCAGACACTTGGCCTATCCAAAAAAAAGAGACAGCAAAAGCAAAATCTGTAAACGACAAAAAAGATTAATAATTGCTCGTACAAAGAAAGAATATCCACATACCTGGAAGACAACTCCGAATGAGCCTGTTCCAACCACTCTCTGGGCCATGTATGAGATTGTCTGAAATCAAATAATGAAAAGAAAACAAAGTAAAGATACAGAAAGAAACCCTTTAATCCCAAAAGAAAAGTGTATCACTATTCTCAAACTAAAAGGAAATCACCTGCTTAGGCTTTCCATCACGACCTCCAACAGTGGTAGTAATAACTTGGCCAGTTTCAGTCCCACGGCCATTAACAATAGGTGGTTCCATATCCTGCATAAGCCAATGGAGATTGTGAGCAAGATGATTTATATGATGATCAGAATCCTCAGATTAACAAACAAGTTGACTCAATAAAAAAAGCAACAAACTTTGTCCTCGTCGCGGTTGGGATTGGGCTCATCTCTTAATCTCATTTCGTTCATTACTTGAGGAAGCTGATCATCGACTGTCACAGCAGCAGCAGCAGAAGGAGGCACATTTGAAGTTTCGGAAACACTTTCTTGTGACACCACCAACACCATGTATCTACTTTTCATGTCAGGACAAGCACTGGCTTGGTCAACCTGCATCAGATCATCACCACCAGCAGAAGAAGATGATGAGTTGTCGTTGTCTTGATCGAGCTTGGGTCTCTTAATAAAACCAGGGTCCACACCACCCTAAAGAAAGATGAGAGAGAAAGAGGTCAGGTCAACATCTAAATCAAAAAGATCATCAACAATCAAATCAATCTCATTTCAATCCGTGGAAGATAAATAGAAGAAAATGCAAGTCTACTTACAGGATCAGAAGAAATTGAGGTCCAACCCGAAGTAATGCTCTTTAGGCGACGCATCACAATCATCTTCCCCCAACCAATTACGAACGAGAAACCCTAAATTTCTCTCCCAAAACATATTGCGACGTTGGCCAAATCTCGAAGGAAACTCTTCATCTTTGTCAACTCTCGCCAGCCGGAAACTCGTCAGCTTTGTTAAATCTCGTCGGAGTCATTGATTCTCGATTTTCATCCTATGTCGCCGGATTCTCATATTGAGATCGAGGGATATAGTGGTCATTTTCTTATTAAAAATCTGGTGGTATAGTTGATTAGTGTATAATTAAAAAGTGGTACAAGAAAATGCTATTTTTGGCAATTTCTCTATTTTCTAAAAGTACACAAAAGTATCCTAAAAATATGAAAAAAAATTATTTTGTAAAACATAATTTAGAAAATCTTATTTTTAGAAACGAAAAAGACATGAATAAAAATCTTGTTGTTCAAGTGGTAAAGAGATTTCGGCTGGAATTACCGCCATTTGAGTTCAATTTGAACTGACCACCTAACTGCGTAATGTATGGAATTAATCGTGTTCTACGCATACTGGATACAATATATCATGGTGATTATTGTTTGGATCTAAAAAGCATTTGTGATTACATCACCATTATAAAAAAATATAAAAAACCTAGTAAAATACTCTGAACATGTTTTGATATTTACAAGCTATTTAGAGTTTTTTCAATGTTCTACATATTTTACTCCAAAATGGTGCAATATCGAAATGGTACAATACCAAAATGAAGTAAAGTTTTACTTCAAGGTATTACTCCATTTTTATTCCAAAATCATATATTTTATTAATAATTGTTAATAATGCCTTGTACTTGTGAAATTTTACCAATCAACCCCAACTATTTTATGTTTACAGAAATTCCTTAAAATGTAATTTATTTGAATTAAATTTTTATTATTAAAAATACAAGAAATCATAAAATAAATAAAAAGACAATATATAAGTTGTTTCAATAATAAGCATTAGAATATTTTTCTCACAAATGATCAACTAATGCATTTCGTAACGAAAATGAGCTTTTTTATCTTTGATATTCCTAATTCGAGCAAGAAATTTTGAAATCAGACATTTTCATCTTCTACAATTTCGATATCTAGAGGTGGAGTTTCCCTTTCAAACTTAATTGGTACATCGAGTTCACACT
Source organism: Raphanus sativus (assembly GCF_000801105.2). Taxonomy (NCBI): domain Eukaryota; kingdom Viridiplantae; phylum Streptophyta; class Magnoliopsida; order Brassicales; family Brassicaceae; genus Raphanus; species Raphanus sativus. The sequence goes on from NC_079518.1 coordinate 11,055,399, forward strand.
CATCCTCAATTGTCATGTTATGTAAATTTATACATGTAATCATGATGTCATGTGGTATTTTTTTTTCCAAAAACTAACATGTTTTTTAACAATAGCGAAATGCGACTATAAGTCCTTTATGTTATCTTTATTTTATATTATTTATGTTTTTTTAATTATGTTATGTATTTTTATGTAAAATTGTTAAATAATGGAATATCTTGTTTATTTTTGTTATTGTATCATTTTAAAAAATTATTAAAGTAAGAAATAAAAATATTATAGATTTAGAGGATTATTTTACAAATAAAAAAAGTTTAATACCATAATTGAGTAATAATTAAATATAGAGTAGGAATGGAGAAGATTTACTCCAAAATGATGTTTAAGTATAAAATAGAATAGATAGGAGATGCCACTGAATTGAGTACACCTCACATCACGATGTACGTTACGGACTGGCTAAGAAGTACAATTATGCTACCGACATTGGATAAACGGATGGAAACACTCTCTTGCACGATGAGCTTAATTTTGGTTTTCATTTCATTAATGAGATATAACTGCTAAATTATGGATTGTGGATGTTTTTTCTTAGACTATAACTGATACAATCTGGATCATAGTTTCGATTATAAGAAAACAAAAGAAACCAGTAAATAAAGTGATGCATACAAATCTATAACACTTTCATAGGATTTTGTACGTAGTCAACGAAATATTAGGTTACACTTAACAATAATGAATGAAATATGCATTTATTTTTAAAAAATTTAAAATCTTAGAATTCTAATCTAATTTTAATTTTTAGGAATACAATAACTAGTTCTGATAAAACTTTAAAATTTAGAAATACTTAGTTTTGAATTAAATATTAGTTTTAATTTCAGAAAAAAATAAATTTGATATTAAAAGTCAAACTCAAATTAAAATTTTAAGGTTACCTTCAATTTGTTATTTTAAGATATAATGACACTTCTCTACTCTGTTTCCCGTATATACAATCTTTAACTGAGTGATAAAAAAGGAAAACAGTAAAAATCTATAAGTTAATAATGTTGGAATTGTGATAATTTATTTAATTTGTAGAATTATTAATTTAGAGATATTTCCATTTTTAGATATATATTTTAAAAATATTTGTTATTTAAAGAAGGAAATGATATTTTATTTCATAATACTATATATTAGTTAAAACTTCATAGATTTAAGTTCATCTATTTTATGAGATTATTTGATACATTTGATGTATGTTGAATACATATGGAAGTATACATATGAGTTACTATATAATAAAGTAACACAAAATATTGAAATGAAAAATAAACAACTAAAGATTTTATTTATGTGTATATAAATTTATATATATCCTAATTATTAATTTATGATTTCAATAGGATCATATATTTAGTCATTAATTTTTTAAATATTATTATTTTATCTTATGTCATATTTTACACTAGTCCAATTTGGATTTACCGTATTTATTAATTTATCTAGTATGAATGCATAAAATTTCTACTATATACTTGTATCTTCAAGTTGCCAATATTAAAGCACCTCCAATAGGAGTATATATATATATATATATAGCATTTAGTTGTGGGATTTTTAGTTCTACGGAAAGTTCAACCTGAAACATTTGAAAATAAATAGTTTAGGTTGAGTTCTCTATCAAATTAAGAACAATACAATTAAATATTAATATTAATATATACATGCATATATATGTATTTTAAAAAATACCAATGATGATGCCAAAAAAATAAAAAATATTGAAAGCCTAAGTTACAAAAAAAAAAACATGATAGATATTCCCATTGGAGTGCTCTTAAGATATTATAATCAAAATATTATTGTTTTTTTTTGCCTTAATCACACAAGCTTAATCGGGTTGGACTCAAGATGTCAGTGAGCTATTTTAGTCTCAAAAGTCAATTTCTTTCTTTAGAAAGAATACATTTTTTTAAGTTTCAAAATAAAAAAGAATCCATTTATTCCTGCCTATACGGCTATACTGCATTTAAGTTATTAACACTAAGACGCAGTTTTCATGTTTTTATTACAATACTCTCTCTGTTTCATTATAAGTGTCGTTTTAGACTTGTACACACGGATTAAGAAAACATTTAATTTTGCATATTTTCAATATAAAAACATCATTACCGATACAATTCAACCAATAGAAAAATAGAATGGAGAATAAAGTTAATAAATTTTGCATTGGAACTCTAAAACGACACTTATTTTGCAACGAAAAAAATTTTCTAAAACGACACTTAATATGAAAGGAGGGAGTATAAGGTAGTTTCAACTACTGAGGTAGTTTTTCTAACTAAAACCAAAAAATAGTTAACAAAATAAATTCATGTGACTAAAATAGTTTCACACTTTGCAATTTACATTATCTCTTTCCTCTTTATCTAATCATCACCACGTTTTTCTTCTCTCCAACTTGCATTATATTTCTCCTCTCCTTCTTTTTTTCTTTCGTCTTTTTCCTCATTCATTCTCTATTTTTTTAGAAAATTCATATTTAATTTTTAAATTTTTTTTTTTCAAATTTTTTTTATGAAATTGTTTTCTCCATCACTCGATCTATCTTTTGAGATCTGTGAAGCTATAGTTTTGAGATATATGTTAGATGCCCAACATGTTCTAAAGTTGTGTACATTCATTAGTGTACATGTGTACAATAAAGATTAATGTGTAAAGTTGTATATAGTTGTGTACATTCGTTAATGTATATGTGTATATTCGTTAGTGTACATGTGTACATTCGTTATTGCTCAAAAACAAAAAATGGTGTTACATGTGAGTGTCTATGAACCGGTGTATAAGTGGACACAATTATTCAAGTGAATCATTGTACATGATAGTAATATTTGTATGTACACATAAACATCATTTGGTTGTACATCATTTGGTTGTACACATGTGTGCAGGGGTGAGAGTTTTGTTTGTAAATGATACTCTTTGTATTGAGAATTGATTTTGATTTGTGTACATATAATGGAAAGTGATAATAGTAGAGATGCACAATGTAAATGTTGTACACTATACATGTGTACTATGTTGCATGTTTATCTATGTGAACAATGTGTCAAATTATATTTGGGTTTGTACACATGTACACCCTGAAAATTAAGAGCCGAATTGAAACATCTAGAAAGTTCAAAGACTCATTTTTGTAATTATGAAAAATATGGCATGTACAATTAAAAAGTATGAAATCAATTTGAAATGGTATATTTGCAAATCAGAAACATATGAGTCAGAAATGAATATATCCAAAATGTCTAGGGACCAGATGTGCAATAAAATCAAAATTGGCCATTGTTGCTCATCGAGCTTTTACAACGAAGGCGGTGAGATGGAGGAGATGAAAACGGCGAGACAGAGGTGACGACGAGATGCAAGCGACGAAGACGATGAAAAAAAGGAAGCGACGAAGGCGATGACGAAAAGGAGGCGCTGAAAGAGTGACGAGAAGGATGCGACAAACACGACGACGAGAAGGAGACATATGACGAAGCAACAGAGGAGATATGGCCGTAAAGAAAGGAAGTCGTGACAGATTGAAAGCTGATGACGGCTGAGATTCAAGGTGGCTTAGACATAACAATTTGTGGGTCTGGGTTGCAGAAGAAGAAGCTAGCGGAGTGATGGAAGATGATGTTACAATTTGAGGTCCAAATTGTGTCCACTTGTACACCGATGCATAGACACTCACATGTAATACCATTTTTTGTTTTTGAGCAATAACGAATGTACACATGTACACTAACGAATGTACACATGTACACTAACGAATGTACACATATACACTAACGAATATATACAACTATATGCAACTTTACACATTAACATTTATTGTACACATGTACACTAATGAATGTACACAACTTTAGAACATGTTGGGCATCTAACATATATCTCAAAACTATAGCTTCACAGATCTCAAAAGATAGATCGAGTGATGGAGAAAACGATTTCATAAAAAAAATTTGAAAAAAGAAATTTAAAAATCAAATATGAATTTTCTAGAAAAATAGAGAATGAATGAGGATATAAATTTTGTCAATTGAGAATGAATGAGGATATAATCCAATGGTTAGAAAATGAAACAGATATAAATTTTGTCAATTGTGTCAGGTTTACTCTAGACCACAGAATGAGAAGAGAGATGTGTGGTTGAGCTTATACTTAGTTACAAGTTGACTAATTATTTAGAAAAGAAATACGTTGTTAGAAGAAAGTGTCCTAGAAGTTGAAACTGTCTTTTTGTGTAATAAAAACTTTAAAAATGTCTTACAATGTAATTGTTTCATTTAAGTTAGAGAAAGAAGAACTTTTCTCAGAATATATTTTCCATAATCGACGGGATTGGTTGTCACAAAGCTTCGTAAGTTAGATAGTCATAATCTAAAATTGATTATTATTAAAGCAAAACATGGTTTTGTCTTAAACAATCCCATATGCACTGTCTTTGTCTTTTAGGTCCTAATCATCTGTCTTAGTCGATTTAATTATTATATAAACATTTAAACCTTTTATAACTGGTGCCGTTAACCATTTTGTATAGAAAAATGTATTAGATATTTGATCAATTATTTTTAATGTATTATACAAAACGAGAAAATTGGCAATGCCTTGTTGCAATTTTCTCATAAATAGATCGAATACACAAACTTCATTGTTATTATTCTTTTTATTGAATGGACCAGAAAAATATAATAACGTATTAAAGTTAAAGCTACGGAAGTAGTTTAAAACGGTTGAGGACATTTGGTTGATGAAATACCTCAACACAGACAATACGAGAAATTTGACAAGCACAAGCACTTTCCTCAATTAATACTTTTATTAAGAATTGTTTAAATAAATTTAGCAGTTTTGTTTAATCAGATTTTTGTGACTAGACAATCGAACACAAAATCTTATCAATGACTGATCAATTCCTAATTACCAAAAAATGAGAAGAACAACCCTAATTGCTGTCTTTACAGTTTTCTTGCTGCGACACTCTCGCTCAATTTTTTTTTGCCTTAATATCATTTTTATAAAGAGAATTAGATTTTGATCCGCACATCCGTGTGAATAACTTTTCATTTACAAATATAATTGTTTCATATTATTCTGTATAAAATAATTTTAAATAATATATTACTGTCATTTTAAATATAAAATAAATAGATAATATATAGTTCTAAATATAAAAATTTAACATATGTTAAAAAAATATTAATTTTTGTAAGAATTACTACATTATTTACGAATTTTTAATCAATTTAAAAGGTGAATGATATTTTATTTATCTATCTAAATGAAATTATTTTTAAAAATATATTGGTTTACCAATTTAATATAATTTTAATATGCAATTCATTTATTAATTATATTTTATTATAATATACACTGTACTTATAAATTTTATAAAATTAGCATATAATTTTATTTTGTTGATAATAAAATTTTAGTTAAAATTATTTTATAATAATATTATACTACTAATTACGTATTAATCAGTGGATTAATTAAAAACTATTTAAACTTTTTAAACAGATTTTGTTAGATTTTTTTCTCAACAAATTTTGTTATTACTACTAAAATTTAAATTTACAGTTAAAATAGATTTGTTATTAATATCCTTATAATTATTTATGAATATTATACATTAAATAAATTAATGTAAATAATCAAAAATGTAACTGAATATATAGACCTAGTATGACTATTTTGTAGTAGATAAAAATGTTATTTCTTCTTAGATTAACACCTCCTTATATATTATGGCTCGTAAATTTTCTTCAAAGTTTTCTTTCCATATCTTTTCCAACTCTCGTAACTTTTTGGAACACGATTATGGATCCTTCAACTTACTAAACCGGAGAAATATTGTTTCTTAATATCTCAACTGAACCAAACTGGTTTAGTCCAGTGTTGTTAAACCCGGACCGGACCGGCGGTCGGACCGGGTTCAACCGGGAACCGGACACTTATCCGGGTTGGTTTAATATCAAAACCCAACTAAAGTTGAACCGGTTAAAAACCCATGTTGAACCGCTAAAAACCCGGGAACCGAGTGACCCAACGAACCGACGAAACCCTGGTTCGTATAAAAATCAAAATTTTGTTAATAAAATAATTATTTTTTTCTCCCTTTTTAACATATATACTATTTTGTTTGTCACAAATTGCAACCAAAATAGAGTTTTGTAACTAATGTGTATATAATTTTTATAGGTGATGAAGATTTAGAAGGACAAAGATTTGGAGAATAAACTTTAAATGTTTTTTTTCCTATTGACTTTAGATTTGAACTATTAATTTTTTTTATTATTTTTATCACATTTCAATTTGTTATTTTTGAAAGTTTTCTAAACATTATGACTATTTTTTGAAAAATATATATATAATATTTATAAAATAATAAATTCAGTTTAATCTAATCGACCCTGGTCGAACCAGGTCGAACCACAATAACCCGTGACCCAAAATATTTCCGGTTCGCTCGCCGGTCCGGTTTTAAAAACACTGGTTTAGTCATTATTCCGGTTCGAATCGGACACAAACTGGTTTTATTTATTTCATCTTCAGATCTGGAATCAGTATAACTTGGTATTATTAAGTCAGTAGTATCTATCTTATTAAAACAGAAACATTTTAACTTCCTCTAGGTGGATTTTAAAGCTGGACATCACATTATTATTCTTAGCCTAACATTTCATTTAAATGTTTCCTTAGAGAGTTTAATATCAAGCACCTATCATTTAACTCCACCGTAATTAATATTATCCTATCATTTAACTCTACCGTAATTATCATTTAACATCACCTCTTTTTATCTATTCTTTTATTTAACATTAACTCCATCAAGCTTTCATGTAAATGTAAATCATTTGACTATAATTTAACTCCACCATAAATTATTTACAAAATATCTAAATCATTTGACTATCATTTAACTCCACCGTATATATTAGATAATAGTACAAATATAACAACCCCTCTCTTTTATTATAGTCAAATGAATACAACAAATGTCTCCAATATAAATATTACACGAGTATGAGTTCTTAAAAATAAATATATAAATAAATAGAAATAACAATAAATATTACACATGTTATTAAAAATATATACGAGTCCAAAACATGTCATTGGACATGCCCAGTTTTAACTATCTTGATCCAATTATCTCCCAAACCAATGTATTGAATTAACCAAATAATTTAACAACATGTTTCAACCCCATCGGTACTTTTTTGAAACCCAATACTAAAGATATTATAATATTTTTTCTCTTTATGCTCAAATAATGAATATACACTAAATAGAAACATCAATTTATTCTTTAAAAGTAATCAATTATGGGAAAACCCCTTCACCAAGTTAAAAATATATTTTTATTTCAATAATAGAAACATCAATTCAAACTTTTTAAAAATCGATTATGAGTTTACTATACCTAAAATCTCGGTGGCAATCAAATATTCACAATCAAATTTATAGATTTGAAATATCGTAAATATGGAAAACCCCTTTCTCCAAGATTAATCTATACTATACCAAAAATCTCGGTGTCATGGGATTTTGTATTTATGTATATCTAACTTAATAGCTAACTTGACGTATTTATGGGATTTCAATAGCAGAAACATAATTTTTTTTTTAAATCGATTATGAGTCTACTAGCCTAAAAATAAATTAAAGAAAAGGAAAATAAGATGTAGCTATTTTTTTCTCTCTCTTTCCTGGATAATTTTTGTTACTAATAGACTTATTAATTCTATATGGACATGGACATTTATAATAAAATTTTTCTTTCTTGGGCATAATAGTTATTTTGTCAATAAATATAAAACAAAAAGATTGTATATTTTATTGCACTTAAATTTCTTAAAAAAACACATTGTCATTTTTAATTTATTGGATTTTTTGCATACACATTCAAAATACTATTCCTCTAATTAAAAAATTGAATCTATAATTGTTTTTGGATTAATACAGATTCATTTAAATTATTTTACTAAATATAAAACACTTACGTATCCGCACGATTAATCTTTCTTGCTATTTTTTTATTTTTTCCCATTAAATTTTCTGTTTATCTATCTTATAATAATTAATAACTATTTTATTAAAATTATAATGGAGACTTCAGTTTTGTTCGTCTAAATCGTATTGGTTAATATTAGATTAGTGTCTCCATCTTATGTCTATATCTATAATACACTATTATGTTAGTCCAAATCGTATTGGTTACTATTAGATTAGTGGTTCACAATACATCTGTAATACACTGTTATTTTAATCCAAATCGTATTGGTTACTATTAGATTAGTGGTTCACAGTACATCTGTAATACACTGTTATTTTAATCCAAATCGTATTGGTTGATATTATATTAATGTTTCCACCATATAATTATATCTCTAATACACCAATAAAAAACTATTAATACAAAAACAGTTTTCATTGTTTTTAAACAATACGTTTTGGACAAACTCGAAATTATATAAAACTACATTATGTGAAATAAAAAAATTCTAAATTGTATTGACTACTATAGAATATATGTTATGTGCTAAAACAAAAATAAAATTCGCGCAGTCGCGCGGGTCATGATTTAGTTCAGTATTACATAGTATAACTTGGGTATTACTAAGTTAATAGTATTCAGTATTACATAATATACCAAACTAGTATAACTCAGTTGAACTGGTATAACTAATTTCTCAGTAGTACTCAGTATTATACAGTATAACTAGTATAACTCAGTCGAACTTGGTATAACTAACATAATATTACTCAGTATAACCATATAACTCAGTATAACTAGTAAAACTAAGTATAATTAATTCAATAGTACCTAGTATAAAAATGGACTAGTATAACTAGTTAGACCATCATAACTTGTTGGACCAGTATAAAGTAGTTGGACCAGTTGTACATCGATATTTAAAATTTGAAAATTTTGGATTTTTAGATAATTTGAAAAAATAATTCGAAAATAGCTAGGGGTAAAATCAGGTTTCCATATTTTCATTAATTGATGAATGGTATGAAGATTAGTGAATGATATAGTGGAATTATTTTTGCCTACTAAGGGTGTCTGAGGTGATGGCTCCTTTTGATACTAAACCTATCAACATTGCATTCCTTTTTTTTAATCTATATTTATGTTTATGTAGCTGATCGTCTTTTCTCCAATTTGAGGCTTCTTTCTTTTTTTAATCATTTTGCAAGGAAGTATCCTAGATCGATCTTAACACTAGTCTCATACGTTATAATCTTGCATCATTTTTATATAAAATTCAAATGCCTGACATCAATTTTTTAATGTGGTTGATAACTTGATATAAAGACTGTGAACGTTTGAGCGAGTTAGGTATATTGTTTATGTTGTTCAGCTTATCAAGGTTTGGTATAGTAACTTAAATATATCTATATTATTAAAAAAGAAATACATATAAATTTACTCTTAAATTTTTTATTTAATTATAGTTTGATGCCACTGAAGTAATAAATAATCCTATATTTAAATATTTAATATATTTTCTTAATATAATAATTCATTCTTTAAATCAATCATAAACTAAAAACTTGATTAGATCAATTCATTAAACCTTAAAGTGAGTTAATACCATACACGAAAATAATTACTTAGAAAACAAATTTTAATTTTCACACACGTGATAGTCATTCTACTTTGCTTTGCTCCTAACATTTATTGTTATCAATATCATACTTAGCTTTAAGTTGCTAAGTGTTTAAATTTAATCCATCTATATTATTAAAAGTGAAATACAAATATAAACTTACCCTTAAAACTTTTATTTAATTACGGTTTGATGCTACTGAAGTAATAAATAGTCCTGTATTTAAGCATTTAGTGTCTTAATATAATAAATCACTAGATTTTGACCCGCGCTTTTGAAGCGCGGAATATTTTACGATAAAAAATTTTACTAATAGTTTACCAAATATTTTGGTAATTTTTAAAGAGTGTGTATTTAAAATATTTTTGTATTTAAATCAGTATTTTTAAATTCAACCCGATTGTGATTATACCGGTTAATCCGGATATCTGACAATTCAATTTATGTTTTTAAAATATTCATATTAAAAATCACTAAAACCCGAGAATAACCGATTGAACTGATGGATGACCGATATGTAATCTAATTGGATTTAAATTGTAATAGTTTATAATTTGTAATCTTATAATCGAAATTTTAAAGTTCACTATTTTGCAATTTATGAAATTATGACGTTTCTACAAAATTTTAAAGAGAAAATGATAGATATAAAATAACTAAGATTAATTATTGTATTATTTGGAAACAATGATAGTAGTATAAAAAATATATTGTTTGGAAACATTGATAGTAGTATAAAGAAATAAGTATAGAAAAATTTACACTTAGAGTCACTTTTCTAGTTGTTAATATCACAACAAGTCACTTGTTTATACTAGAGCACTTTTTCCTAAAGTCTCGTTAGAAACCAAAGCAAAGAAGCATATCTTGTTAACTTACAACCATATTTCTTCTAACTGGACTATAAGTTTGAGCGGGCTTTAATATCAGCCCTTGATCTCTAAAATTATCGTACGGCTCAGATTTGCTTATTTAGATCTAGATTAGATATCTCACTTGCTTCAACACTCACTGTTGGATCTAGCCATGTTGTTCATTAATCGATGGCTGAGATTGACTCACAATTTTAACCTTCAATTCCCAATAATCATCTTCACCCTCGACGACCTTTTTCACCTTTTTCGCTCTCCCTCATCTTGTTTCACCGTCGGCGTTCATCATCTGCTGCAACTGATTCCGCTGGCGTTCATCATCAGCATTTTATCTCTTTGTCCCTCAAGTGCCTCTACAAGCTGGTGTTTGCTTCACCTCAGGGACTGTAGTCCCAACTAAAAATCAAGGTTTGTCTCAGGTCATGATGAGAATTAGCTCTCCACTGTATTGAGACTGGTAAGACTGCAATTATTTATGAATCAAAGAGGGAAAAGAACCACATGACTAACAAGGAATGTACGTGTTATATGTAGATTTATTTTATCATTGATGGACAGATTCATTGTCAATATTGTTTGTTTGATGGAGATGGTCTTGTATAGACCACTATGAAAAAAATACAACTTCAAGTTGAATTACATGGTAAGAAGATGGAAAGTGAAGCAAAAGCCACGCAAGAACTCGAGACAAAATCTTCTGCATTTCAAGATGATGAACGAGGACTGAAGAAAGAAGTATATGCTAAACCTTGGCTGTCAAGAGAAGGTGTACATGGGGATAGTTCATTATGGTGTACATATGGATAATCTTAGCAGTGTACATGTAGTTTCATCACAATGATGTACATTAAAAAGTGTACACATGGATATTATTTTTGTTGTCCATTATCTTAAAACATACACATGTCTACTATGGAGACATTTTTTTTTACTGATTTCGAAGATAGAGTTTTGATCTGAATTCTCTCTTTCACCTTTTCCTTCTTGGGAACGAATCATGTTCTCCTTCAGTTCTGCAATCTGTGATAATGCATTGTGTAAAATGTGAGTACATGTAAATATGTGTGTACACATGGATGTTTTTGAAATTGTGTACATGTAGTGTTTGTAAAAAAAATCTTCTTTAAAAGTGTTATTTCATGACAAACACTAAAAATAATTGTGGTGTACAAATGGATTTTGCAACCCGGTGTACATGTAGCTTTTAAGAAAAAGTGAACATGTGGATACAATTGTAAAGCTTTGCAATCTGGTGTACATGTAGACTTTGAAAGATGCGTACATGTGGATTACGGTTTGGCTGTACATGTACTGAAACATACAGAATTCATATGTATGATTTGTGTTGAAAAATGTATACACGTGGATTACGTTTTGGTTACGTGCACTGTGAAAAAGTTGAAAGTTGGAAGTGGTCACTGAGAAAGAGAGTTTCAGACAAAGGTTGAGATCATTATCAGAGATCACCAAACCAAAATTAAGCATGTACATGTGCATATTAAGCATATACACAAGGACAGCGAGACATAGATGTACACATGGATACATGATACTTATGTACACAAGTAATAAAAACAAATTCAATACTCCACACCTAACAGATCGTTACGTAACAAACAAGAACATAATAAACAATGAAATTCCAGCACTACAAAAATTACAATGTACATTCATACACCCACTGTGCGTGTGTACATCGCGACTTGTACACGCACATCTTATTCTAGCAACTATGGAAAACACTACTCCAGTGTGGAGTACACATTCAAACGCCTACTCGGGTATGAACGAAACGATGGGATCAACTTGGCTGTATCACAGACACAAAAAAAAACTGATTCAGATTCAAGACAATTAAAGTTAACTGATCCTCGAACAATTTCACTAGTTGCAGTACCTTAACTGCAGGGGAAGATGCAAGCTCCTTATCAAATCTTAGTACGAGGTTCCTCCTAATCCTACCTTGAGCTCCAGCTGCCATATAAAAAACAATTCAAGAACACATGCATATGTATGTTCAAGGAAGATATTTTGTTACGTTACCTTAGGTGCAATGAGACCACCAAAGAAGATGATTCCAGAGATCAAAGCAACGCTGGTCAAGTAGAGTTGTTTCAGAGTCTTTAGTGTCTAATTTCAAACCAAACAAAAAAAGAGTTTTAAGAAAAAAAGACAAGATTTTTACATTAACAACAACAAGGACGTGTCTTTCTTGGTCTGAAGAAGTAACTGACCACGTTAGGGAGAAAAGGAATGGAAGAAGGGATCTCAGGCATCTCGGTTGCCTCGAGCAGAGTCTCCTCCACGTTGATTAACACTCTTGATCCTGCTGAACTCGTAACCTCCTGACTTCCTCCATGAGGAGAAAGATCTTGTTGCGTCTGCTCCTTATGTTGTCTTGAATCTCCTGAAGCTGCATCTGCACGAAGTCTTGAACCGTCTCTGATCCCTCGATGATACAGAAGTTACTGAAGCAATCACCAAATAATAAAAAAGGTTACATTTTTACACAAACTAGAGTCGAAAGGTTCAAACTTTAATAGAGTAAACAAGAGAAGGGTCAAAAGGGTACTTGCTTTGGAACAGAGTCGCTGGCGGGAGAAGGTCAGAATACAGAGGAGAAAAGGAGAACAGTTCTTTGCCCGGTCGCCGACGAAACTTAGTCGGATCCTCCACGTCGCCGCCGTCGTCACCAACTACATTTTACACGGAAAAAAGGTTTCACTTTCCCGGGGAGAAAATAAAACCAGGGGATGAACAGATGGTTCGGAGCCCTAGTCAGAATCAATGACATTTGCAAGAACAAACGGTTGGGAAACCGACTAACCTTTACTGGAACGGCGAGCACTCCTCCTCATCAAGGTTTCTCTTCTGGATTCAGGCTGATGGTAAAAAGTAGAATCGGAAGAGAATCGCAAACAGAAGCGTCTTCCTCTGTAACTGTGAGTCGCGAATAAAGAGACGAGGGAACCGAAAAGTTTTTAGAAATATTTCAGGTTTTTCCACGGTTTTTAAATTAAAAAGAAAATAGTAAACCAAAATTCATTTGAAATTCAAAAGTTTAACCAGACCTAATTGTTTTCACTAACTAGTTGGGCTTCTAAACGAGCAAGTTGTACAAAAGTGCCTATGTATAGAGAAGTGACTTAACGTGGGGAAAAAAGACAATAAGTGACTTAGAGAGTAAATAACTCATAAGTATATTGTTTGGAAACATTGATAGTATTATAAAGAAATAAGTATATTGTTTGGAAACATGTATAGTATTATAAAGAAATGAACATTAGTGATTTAATGTATGTTTGACTATAAAGTATAAATGTGTATTTAATTTAAAAACTTACAAAATAAATGTTAGGTCCAACAGAATGTTTCTATTTTAATAAGATAGATTCTTTAAATCAATCATAAACTAAAAATTTGATCATGTCAATTAATTAAACGAGTTAATAGGATACACGAAAAATAATTACTTAGAAAACAAATTTCAATTTTCACACACATGATAGTCATTCTACTTTATTTTGCTCCTCACATTTATTTTTATCAATATTATTATGCTTAGCTCAAGTTGCTAAATCTTTAAATTTAATCCATATAGTGGATGCTTAAAATTGTACTAACAATTATTTAGTACACGTAGAATTTTAAAATACATACTACATTTTGGAATATCACAATATTCAATAACTAAATAATTTTCCTAAAATCAAAACTGTTACAACAAGGTGAGCCTAACATCTGCCTAATTTTATTGTTACAAATATTTCGATCCATATTTAATAGTCTTAAATCAAAATTATTCTTTTAATATTAGCTCTAAATCTCGCTGTATCAAAAGAAAAATTTCAGTTACAAACTCCAACTATTTAAAACTATCAATTTATTGTGTTTCAAAAAGTGATACCAACATGTAAATATATGGTAAATGTTAAAAAAATATAATCCACTGACTATACAAAACATTATTTTCTAAAAGTGACATTGCCAAAAGTAATATAAAATATTTATAGATATAAAAGTCAAAACAAACACCCGCACGAATGTGCGGAGCACGCTCTAATTATCTTAATTGAAATCACACAAAATTATCTTAAAATTCAAAAAAAAGAAGATCCAGAGGACAGGAGAAAAATGTTAGTAGAAAAAATAATAATTAGACGTAGATCTACGTACGTAGCCATCATGCATTTTATTTGTTTGCTTTGCATGTTCTGTGTCCCATGATGGATCGTGGGAATACGTCACACGTGATTGAAACAAGATGCTCATGAGCATATGACCCATTGTGTTTTTAATAAGATATAATTTTCTATTTTTGTATATTTTTTCTAAAATTTCAATTGGCTAGTGAATCAAATCAACTGAATGGTTTATTTTGCATAGTGATTATTGTCGTCCTTCGTTGGTGACATCAGGGTCAGTGTGAGCACATGAACAGGTGAACACCATGTTACTCTTTCGCCCAATTATTTTTTACTGAGAAAAATTTGCGTCATAGATACCTTTAAAAAGCATTAAAATATTTCAAATCCTTATTTTAGGAGGAAAACATCTGATAAAAATCGCCAAGTATATTTTATTATTATTAAGTTACAAAAAAGTATATTTTATTATTTTCATAAATATGTGATTTTCAGTTTTAGAAAAGTACACAAAGTTTTGACCCAAAAAAAAACTACACATAGCATATCGAATGTAATTTTGCATTTATGATCATCACCCTGTATTTATACTATTGACAAACGAACGTCAAAATAATTAGAAAGGTTGTTAACATTATTGATAAATAGATGAAAAAATACCAGTTACAAAAAAAAAAGATGAAAAATTACCACTGCGTTTGAGTGTTTATCTAAAGGTTCTGTCAAAAATTAAACATTGAAACGCAGCATCGTTTTAAATTGCTATTTGTTTTTGGCCTTATTGGTTTTTCATTATAAAGTATCAAGTATCAACAGTTTTGTGTCTCTAATGTGGTTAATTCGAGGATGCAAACTACAAGCAAGATAATGAGTTCTACTAAATTGAGCTTGAAGCTTGCCTCAATGCTGCATATGTTTGTATAAAATTTATTTGTATTATATTGCATTCATATCAAAAACATGACAAATGAAGCAAGGTTGACAAGGTCTTAGTCCGCACCCGGTGAAGTTCACTTCATATGCTGCAAACTACAGAAGAAGACTGCTGTTTTCAAACACCACAATAATCAGATACACTAATGTATTATAAAATAATTATAAAAACAATTTTATATTACTATCTGTGTTACCAAACAACAAATTAATTAATACTGTATCCAGACAACTAAAAACGTTATAGTTGACTAATTAAATATTCAAATAATTTATGAAATCGAGAATAAGTATAACTTGTTTTTGCAAGTTTTAGATACTACAAAATAATTTTAATCAATATCAAATAATGGATTTTTTAAGAAATATATTTTCAAAAATAAACTTTGCATTCATTTAAATTTAAGTAAAATTTTATATTTATTCGAAACTATATATAATTAAAATTCAATTAATTGGGACCAAATAAATTGTATAACTAAAAGTATTAATATGAAATGTAATTAATATGATATATGAACACAAAAATGTATTCATATTTTATATATTAGCGACATCAATTATTCTGTATGCACTGATCTACAACATAATAAAACATTAGATAATTTATTTAAGTAATATAACTCAATAATATCCATTATATAAAAATATAAAGAAATATATAGATACATTATACATCTTACATTGTACAATAAATAATACCAAAATAATTATAAAAATATTCAAATATATACTATTTGAAGATAAATACTTAACACTAATTATAAACAAAATATTTAAACTGATTATAATATAAACCAAATTATTAGCAAGATAGATTACATAAAACAATTATAATAATGTCAACTAAACCACATAAAATAAAATATTATACAACTAAAATCTTTTTAACACTAAACAACATTTAATTAACTTATAAATTTTGTTTAATCAATTTAAATAAAATATGCGATGTCATGCTGGTTATGATATAGTGTTTATATAGGTCACAAACTATAAAGCCATGGATAACTTGAGCTTAGTTTATATGTGTTTTTCTCAAAAATTAATAAAATACTAGAGTTTAACTCGTATGTTCGTGCGGATATTTTTCATTTTATAAATATACGATTTTGATATTATCATAAGAATTTAAATATATGATTCACATTAAGATTTTATATTGTATAACTCCATAATCTTATTTTAAACTTCTTATTTGTCATTATTAATATATAGTAGTTTTCTTACATTTTATATTTAGTGGGTAGATTCTCCTTGAGGTACTACCACTAAAGATGTCTACTAGCGATACGTGTTTAATCACTATATCCCCTTAAATGAAAAATGATCGATGCCTTATAGGAGGAGACGATTAAAGTTAAAAATGAAAGGCAACAAAATATTTATTGAATTGGATTGAAATGAATTAAAACAGCGTATTAAGGACCCTTACAGAGATCATATGCGCCAGCGTTTATAAATCCAGCTAAATTTTGTACTTTGAAGGCGTACGTCAAAATATGTTGTCGCTTCTTTCTTTTTGTGATGTAATGTAATAGGTCAGTGTTAATCTCTTTGACTATATTTGCCAAGCGATTTTAATATGTATCGTTACCACATTCATTCTAACTAAATAAAGATGATATGGTATGGAAAATAGATGACATGATTTAAAAAAAAATATTGCGTCAGATTATTTTTTAAATGTATAATTTCTTTATAAAATTTATATTTTTTGGTAAAAAATTTAAATATGATAAAGACTAATAACTCACATATATATATCTAGTTTACAAAAAAAAAAAAAATAACTCATATATCGTCACTAATATAAATTTCCATATAAATACTTATTTGATAAAGCTATTAAATTTATTAATAACTGAAATATCACTATTAAAGTACTATATATATATATATATATATCACATAATGAAAACAAACTAAATAAGATTCAAAATATATTCATTAACACTTATATATATACTATCTATATATATATTTTAACCAAAATTAATTGTAAATGGGCCTCAACAAATACAAAACTAAAATAGCACTAATTATTTTTTAATAGTTAAATGATTAAAAGTTTATTTAATTTTCTCTTTTCATCAGGTTAATTAATAAATAGATTTCAAGTTTAAAATATTTTAACCAAGACAAACAAAATCTCAAATTATTATAATTTATATATATATATGCATATATTTAAAACTAGATGATAAAATATATATTTAAAAATAAGTAATCATTATAAATAATATAATATTCTTAAAAATATTTTTATAAAATGTAACTTAACTTTCTTGAAATTTAAAGAAAGTCAAATTTTTTTTAAAAAAAGTCAAATTGAAATAGTTAAACCAAATCAAGAGAAATAAGACTACAAAAATAAGTTTATGATTTTTTCAAACCTTCGAAATTAAAATATGTAAATAGTGATGTTAAAAATAAATTATATATTTTAAAATAAAATATTAAATTTAAAATTATTAATTATGCGCATGGCGCAGGAAAACTCCTAATAAAATTTGAAATCAGTAACATACCTAGTTGATAAATATTTAGTCCATATAATTTTTTTCAACAATCTACATTTAAAAAATACTAACTGCATCAAATTATATATTGCGGATGTAATCGCCACTTCTACTCCATAATAATTGAGATTGGTGGGATAATCAAACAAAACCTAACATTAAATAACAATGAGAAAAATCTGGGATTGCATCAAAAACCGTTTTTACTATAATACTTCAGTCGACTTATTTAATGGCCAATAATTTAGCAAAAAAAATATATTTAATGGCCAATATCTAATTTAAATTCTGAGAATATATTTAACAAACAAGAAAAATCCAATTGGCCGTCAAAAAAATCCAATTGGGCTTTACAATTTTTAAATAAATAGAACTATTTTTTCTAACAACTAAAATGGACATTTTTATTTACATTGGGTCAAACAGTACAAACCCTTTAATTGCATGAAAAATTATTATATGTAATATTAATATATATATCTTATTATAAAATTGTGTTCTCACTATTCTGATGCTACCACGTCATAAAGTCGTTAACTGATAGTATGACACATGTCTTTTTTCTAGGCTTCATGGTCAGGTTTTGGCTGTTCTTTAAACAAAGTTTTTTTGGAAATTATTATCTAAGTCCAAGTCTACCATCCTACTTTTTCTTCTACCAACTGGGCGAGCAAGTAGCTGTGAGATCTACACCTGTAATCCGTATTGCTAAGCTTACACCTAGTAGACACAAATGCTTTGATATCTCTATCTATTGCTAAGCTTAATGCTTGTGTTAAATTGTCCATTTAGCATCTGATTATAAATTTAATCTAATCATCAAAAATGTTTTAGATTGCTAGAAAAAATATAGATAGACGATTAAATATATTTATCATACTTTAGTCTTCTCGAAAATGACATTTCATGCTTGGCATTTGCATTATGATTAGGGCTGGGCATTTTATCCGTTAAATTTGATTCGATTCGTTATCCGTTGCTATTCGATTCGAAAATTCCGAATATCCGTAAGCTTTCGAAGCAAAGCAAATACTAAAATTCAATATCCGTCAAAATCGAAGCAAATCACAAATATTAAAATTTTGGGAAGCGAATATCCGATCCGATCCGTCAATATATAAATACATGTATATTTTGATTATATTTAAAGTTTTAAATGTATAAAATTATATAATTATTATTCTAATATATTATTTGATAGATTCTATTCATATTATTACTTATATAAAAGTATTACATAAAAGGAAGAGAAAATATTTACGATAATTATAATTTTTTTTTAAGTTTTGTGTTATTATAATTTTAACTAAGTTTAAAAATTTACAAAATATGAAGATTCATTGCTTTTTTTAATTTTTATCTTTTATATCATGCAAAAAATATATTTTACAAAACAAATTTGTATCAAATTTTTAAGATTATTTGTATTAATCAAAACAAATGAGAGATCCGTAAGTATCCGCGAATATCCGCAAATATCTATTTATTTTCCGGATATCCGTTTTTCCGAATATCCGTATTTTTCCGAAGCAAAGCAAATCGAAAAATCAGATATCCGTAACATTCGAAGCAAATCACAAATACCTTCAAAAACCCGAATATCCGATCCGTGCCCAGGCCTAATTATGATACATTTCATTCTAGCACAGTCTCACTCTGTTGATTTGTGGGTATCACATGCCTGTCTCTAATTATTTCATATGAAAATCATTTATCCTAAATAATAGATACATAGGTATAAAGCCACGAAATGATATCGCAGAAACATGGATATCGAGAAGTTATTGATGGCCTAGTGGTTCCGGCAAACTTTCTCATACACGACTGCTAAAGGTCGCAGATTCGACTCGGTCGATAGGGTGGTACTGTAGTAATCAAAAAATTATGTGTTCACAGATGGTCCATTGAATTTCTCGAGTACGCCATGGAGATTTATGGTGAGGTGGTCTTTCGGGATGAGCCCAGTCACGGCAAAATAGCTTTTTTCAACCTGAACAATTTCAGTCGTGCTAAATACTATCTGAACTATTGATCAGTGCTAAATACGATCTCAACTCAATTATAATTAAAAAATACTACATAGACTTCTTAAAATGTGCCAAAAATACCTGAATAACTGATCAGTGCTAAATACGACCCCAACTCAATTATAATTCAAAAATACTATCTAACTTCTTAAAACGTGCCAAAATCTAAATTGACCGTAAAATAAGTTAATCAACCGTTAAAAAAACAAAACAGCTTCGTTTTGGTTTAATCTTTAAAAAAAAAATATGTTCATTCTGGGATTCAAATCCGTGCATTGATACACTTTAAAAGAGACACTCTAACCACTGAACTAAAGTAAATTTTTGATATATACTTCTTCATATTCTCTGAATAAAACTTTGGTGATATTTGTTTCTCATTTTTATGAATACATTAACATATTTTTTTAACTACCATATATTTAATATACTTATATTAAACTAAAATATAAATATAATAAAATATTTTAAATTGCACAAATTAAATATAATTAAAATTTTGAAACTATTTATAAATTTTCCTTATATAAATTATTGTAATTTTAAAAATTTATTATATTACTCCATTACTATAAATATATTATATTAATTTGTAAAAATAAAAATTACCATTCAAATTTTTAAAATTACAATAATTTATATAAGAAAACTTTATAAATAGTTTAAAATTTTTAAGTATATTTAATTTTGTATCATTTCAAATATTTTATCATTTATATTTTATTATAGTATAAGTGTATTAAAGATATGATAATTAGAAAACATTTTAATATATTTATAGAAATGAGAAAAAATTATCACCAAAATTTTATTTGGAGAAGATGAAGAAATATAGTAGTATATATACTTTCGAATTCGTAATAATATATCAAACATTTACTTTAGTTCAGTGGTTAGTGTCTATTTTAAAGTGTATCAATGCACGAATTCGAATCCTAGAATGAATATAATTTTTTAGAAAAGGATTAAACCAAATGTCGTCGTTTTGTTTTTTTAACGGTTGACTAACTTATATTACGGTTAATGTAGATTTTGGCACGTTTTAAAAAGTTTAGGTAATATTTTTGAATTATAATTAGTTGAGGTGGTATTTGGCACTGATCAATTGTTCATGTAGTATTTGGCACGATCATAATTGTTCGGGTTGAAAAAGGCCCTTTTCCCGCCCATTCACTATAAAAAGTTCAACTTTCACAGTTTTAACCAAGTGGTAGTAGCCTAGTGGCAATTTCTTAGGACTTGGTGTGTACCCACATCAGTCATGGATTCAATTTCTTCTCGGAACTAAATTATCACTACTTGTTCAGTTTAGGCTTGAGCTTCGGTCTAAGTGGTTTACATGGTGGTCCGTAACAGATGATCGGTCTACTCCCTGGTATTAGTCGAAAGATATTCCAAACTCGGGTCAGACAGTATAGTACGCTTTCAGGACAATCCACTCTATAACACTAAGTTCGTTCTTCCCGGAATTAACCGGATCATTTGATAGAGTTTATAACTAAAAAACATGGATATCCACGAATGGACCGTCACAAGATCTTCCAAACACCTAGCTTTTTCTTTGGGTCAAACATATAGAGTCAGTGAGTTGATGATGAAGCCCTCGTGTTGCATGTAGTAGCTGCCAAACACTAACATATCCAAATCCACCCAATGAATAAAGCTTCGAAGCACAATTATTTATTCGCCTTTTTGACTTCAATTATGTAAAATACGGTAGGGCACGAGGACATAACAACAATAATTATTGGACATTTCGGTTTTCCTATTTTAGTCTACTATTCTGTATGAACTTTCTTTATATTTGAAAATGATAGACTATATAGACTTTATAATCATCACAGACTATAGAAAGTTTTCATGCAGATTTGTTAAGATGGAGATGCTTGCTAATTCACATGTGGTCCATCCGTCCATGTGAATTTGCTCGCTTGAATAGTTAAATTTGATACAATCATTCAATATCAAAACTTTATATATAATATGCCGATGATAGTCAGCATCACCTATGTTCTGGCCCGGTGGACAGTACGGATGATGATTGGTACTTATGGCGACATGGAGAAGACGAGTACAAACCGAACTTCTCAAGCATGGAAACATGTAAACAGATTAGGGCCTATCACCCGTATGTGTCATGGACCAAGGTTGTATGGTTTCCGCAGGCCATTCTCCGGATCTCTTTTATTACTTGGCTGCTTGTCAAGGATAGACTGCCCACTATAGCTAAAAAGTAGAGCATGTGGATGTATCCAACCATATTTACTGTGTGGGGGGAACAAGAGACCATATATTCTTTGTGTGTCCTTACTCGCTCACTGTATAGATTGACCTGGTCATGTTTTTCTTAGAATCTCGTGTGGATCCTGACTGGTCTAGCTACCACCATTGTGTCTCTCCTTTTCCCTCGTCGTAAGGAGATTGATGCTTGCCTCTTGAAACTTATGGTTGGAGAGAAAAGATAGACGGCACCATGGTCATCCTCAGAGTGCAGCCCACATTGGTAGTGTTATTGATAAGAACATCAGGAACAGGATCTCCTCTCTGCGATACCAACGGCCATCTTTCTACAGCGATATGGTGCAACGTTGGCTTGGACGGACCACATAGTCCAAAAAGCTTCAGTTTTTCTATTTTGTCTATCGATTGTGTTCATTATTAGAAGGATAAACTTCAGTGACAGTAATTAGTCTTTTTTTATAATCAATTTAAAATGTCAGCAAAAGAAAACTTTATAACTTAAAGTCTATTTAAAAGAAGTTGGTTTATTTAATTTTCTGCAGTATAGCCACTATTAAGAGAAAGCATGAGATATGAGGTGGTACGTACATAACATAGGGATAGTCTTTATGCTAATAATGAGAAACAACTAAACAAGGAATCATTAGTTGCACTTGTCTCAAACACTTTTGGATTTTGTTCATTTAGTCTTTTCTCTTTGTTGCTTTTTATGGGTACGTTCAGTTCATCTGCATATATGCAGCCATTATCCAGTGGTTGCACCAAATGCAGATGATTGTGTTCCCAAATAATTTTACTTTTTTCCACGGCTGAAAATACAGACTCATATATATATATATATATATATATATATATATATCAGTTTAAATAATATGGAAGTGTTAGAAATGTGTTTCTCTTTCATTGTTTTTTTTCATTTTCTTTTTGTTCTTCAGGAATTATAATTTGCACTGATCTCATACCAGTTCTTAGATTTGTTAGTGAGTAATATTTTAAACCGGACTAAAGTACCTTCAAGTTAAGATTAACTGGGCCAAATTAGCATGATTGGAACCATTACATTAATATATCATTCATTTATTCATGTTGTTCATGGTTTCTTATACTATTGATGGGAAACATTTGATCCTCAGAAATAAAGAAAATGCCAATAATTTGTGATTGGAAAATAGTTAAATTGCGTCCTCTCATATTCACAGCTGGCAAGTAGCCAAATGATTCACCCCAAAAACTAAAAAGTTATAATTTGAAATAGTTTGCTTATGGTACGTCAAATCACTCAGGATTAGTATCTAGCAAAGCATTGCGTTTGCGTACGTATACCCAATTTACGAACACACACACACATATATATCTATGGAATGTTGGAACGCATTTATATATAAAAAATTCATACAAGTTGATTGTAACATGTTTCTCCTTTGTTGTTTTGGTTCAATTCAATTAATATAAGATATGGTACGTTGTTTTAGTTCATCTTCGGCGAATGGTAGGGTCTTACAAACATGTTTCGCCAAAAAGAAAGAAAACAAAACTCTTTCTAAAAAGACAAGGCATAAGCATGTGAACTTCATCCATCAGCTTCAGCTCCACCTGATATGTTCCTAAAACTATTACTCTCCAGTGACTTGCAGTTACAAACCCTTTTAGTATATATACTTTACACTTAGAGAAACTTGCTTATAAAACCTAATACATTTCTATAGAAGCCAAAGAGATTCAACTTTTCATCATTCAATATTTTGTTCTTTCAGTATCCCTTTAGTTACTTGCATTAATCCTCAAAGATGGGTATTCAATTGACTGGACTATCTCACGCCAAGCAAAAGCTTCAAAGAAGCTTATCAGCAAAAATCTCAAGCCTCTTGGCCATGTCGGGTACAAATAATGTCCCAAAGGGTCATGTAGCCGTCTACGTGTGGGATACTTACCAAAGGAAGAGATTCGTCATACCTATATCATATTTAAACCATCCATTGCTCCAAGGTTTGTTGAACCTCGCAGAAGAAGAGTTCGGGTTTGACCATTCCATGGGAGGTTTAACCATCCCTTGCACTGAAGATTACTTCACTTCTCTAGCTTCTTTTCTAAGTGGTTCATAATATGGAGCTCACGGATCATCATAATATTCATTATGTTTCTTACATACATATTTTGTGTATTTTATTTAAATGCACCTAAGGAAGTCGAGAGAATATTACTCGAGAATATTCATTATGTTTCTTACATACATATTGGTAATAGAATTCTCATGAACTTTGAAATTTTTGAGAATCCATTGTTATTGGTTCTTGGATTTCAAAAATCTTAATAGAATCCATTGTTATTGGTTTAAGAATTTTCAAAATCCATTCAATTTCTTGTTATTCAAAAAGTCTTGCTATTGTTGATTTTTTAGTTCTAAACAAATTCATTGTTATTGGGAGATGAATTCTATTCATTTTTACTCATAAGAGTCAACTTTCAAATATCATATGTATCCATGTGATTTTCAAAATCCATGTGATAGCTCTTTTAGAGGGGGTTATTGGAATCAGAATTTAGAAGGAGTTTAGTGATTTTTAAAAGTTGATAGATTTTTGGAAGTTAAGTAGAGTTAACAAATTTCCATCACAAACTTTGTATTGATTTCTGTAGATTTATTAATCAATATGGATTTGCATAATATATTTTTTTCAAAATATTTCTCCTTATAAGGCAATGTACAATAATCTCTCTAGAACTTTTCCAAAAATAAAATCTCAATGTAAACCATATATATAAACATCAATTGACACAATGATACACATAGAAAATGGAAGCCAACGGTGATGATGAGACAAATTGTTTTTATCTATCTTATTAAAGTAGAAGTACATTTTAGTTTTGTTTGGCAACATGAATTGTAGAGTTAAAAAAAATTAAAATGTTGTTTGGACACAAAGATAACATCTATCTTGGGTTGAGCTTATGTTTTTTTTATCTAAATTGTTACTATAGAACTGGACCACATTATTAAATTTGCTATTATAATCCATTTTGATAACTAAATTATTTATTGGATTATTGTAATTATTAGTTGTTTATTATAATTGGTATTTATAGTTTTTATATAATACAAAAGTAAAAATATATTTCTCTCGAACAAGATTTGTTGTCTATGTCATTATTAATTTAAAAATTATATGGTTACAATATCAAATAAACAATGCAAAGAATATATATATATACTAACATTGGTATTTTTTGTGTTACAAATACATTAAATACAATAACAATCATATGATAGCAAAGAACGTGGACCATACTTTATAAAATCTAATAATTTTAAATTTGGTAAAAATTGATAAAAAATTTTACAAGTTAAAGCAAACACCCGCCTAGTCGGGCGGGTCAAGATCTAGTTGATATTATGTTTGGTGTGTTCACGTAGACACATAAATTTTATGGTACTTTGTGTTAGTTTTCTTATGATAATAATCAGTTTTGTTTTCTTTGACTTTTGAGTTTTTTTAAAACATTATTCTAGTTGTCATATATGAGTTTGATTTCTTCACCATTTTTGAATGAAATAGTTGTTTTGTCAAATATGAAACTATAAAAAATATAATGAATTACAGATCATGTGAGTTACGTTTGGTGTGTTTGTCTATCAAATATGTAACTATGAAAAAAGATAATAATCTTATAACTATAAATCACATGAGATAGTGTGAGTTGGTTTACTTAGACAAATATGATGCATATGTGTATGTTTTTCTTATTACACAGATTTCATAAATCTTATGAGTGTAGATGATATTTTCAAAATCTAGTCTTATGAATAAAATAAAAGAAATCCACTTTCCAATAAGAATAGAATTTAATAGATTAGTAGAATCCATAATAGCTAAACTTTATGAATAACAAAGGATTTGAATGGAATTTAAAAGTCTTCAAACCAATAACAATGGATTTTAGTAAGACTTTTAAAATCTATAACCAATAATAATGGATTCCCAAAATTTTAATTCATTACACCTTAAATCCAAAATATATGTCCAAACTTATAATTTATTACATTTTATATACCTTTACATTTTTGACTATATAATTATTATCATATTGTTTTATCATTTTGAAAATATAATTATATTTATAAATATTAAAAATTTGAAAAAAACTGAAATAGTTTGAAATTTTTTTTTCACATTTCAAAAAGAATTTTCTTTAAGAAATTGATAATACAATATAATAATAAAGAATTATATTTAATTCTTTATAAAAAGTTTGAATTTAAAACATATAATTCAAAATTATTTTTATTTGTTTCTTTATTACTCTTTGTATATCTATAAGGCAAGTTTGCCTCTTTAATGAAAACTCTTTTGGTAAGTCTAATTGATGAAAATGAAAATCTACACCAATCTAAAGAAGTTATGATCAAATTTGATAAGTCATTGTATATACAATTTTCACAATCCATATAATTTTTAAAATCAGTTAACTCTCAAAATTCACAAACTCTATACAAATTCATCTCCCAATAACCCCCTGAGATACTGTATAAGTGAGTCTCTTTCAATTTTGGATCTTAGGGGGGGTTATTCAAACAAGAATTTATATGGAATTCAATGATTTTAAAAGTTGATGGATTTTTAAAAGTTAGGTAAACTTTAACAAATAATTTACATGGATTTCCATTGATTGTTATTGATCTTCAAGGATTTGTTTACATTCCTTATTTCCAGAAAATATACTTCTAAGGTAATATATAAAAGTTTTTATAGAACATTTCCAAAATTTTAAAATGTAATGAACACTAGTAGCGATGATCCAATCTCCACTCCGAAAAAGACACAAGGAGAGGATGAATGTTTCGGAAAAGATAAATGAGTGTTGATAGTTCTATGTATGTATTAAAGCTGCCTAAGTTATTCAGATGATGTTCTAAATATCATTTTCCTCTCCTGCAGGTAAAAAAATAATTCCACCACTGTCCATGTCAATGATAGAGCTGCGCCTCAAAGAATGAATTGGTAGAAAGAAGAATCGTCGGCCATGAATGACAAGTTTCCACCACTATTGCTTACGCTATTCTGTGAAGATGATGAAATTCAAGCACTGCTTCTTGTTATGGTATAAGAACATCATCGCTGCCTTTTTTTTTATTTGCATGGATCACGTTTTTCTTATTACAGTGTAGTGTTGAAATGAATGGGCAAATGTTGATACTATTATTACTTGTTTGTGTAATGCTACGGAATCAAAAGTGTTTTTTATTTATTTATGTATATGGATGGATTTTGAAAATCTTATGGGTATCTATCATATTTTCAAAGTTGAGTCTCATGAGTAAAAAAAGTAAAGAATTTATATACCAATACAATAGAGTTTGATAGAATTACAAAATCATTAAAAAGTAAACTTTTTGAATAATAAAGGATTTTGGATGGATTTTAAAAATCTTCAAACCAATAACAATGGAGTTTACTAAGATTTTCTAAATCCATAAACCAATAATGATAGATTTTCAAAATTTTAAAACTCTTCTAGAATTTCAACCGATCTTTATTTTGAGTTATTTTAACCATTCTATTTGTAAAAAAAAAGTCACACTCTCAAAAATCTTGTATGTTTTTTTAAACCATTCCATTAGACCTCAGCTTGCCTTTTCTACAAGTTATATTTATAGAAGTAATTCATTTTTGATCTGGAACAACTTAAAGAGGACCTAAATATTTGTAATACTGATGATCTAGATATTTGTAATATTTATAAGAAAATTACATTTTCGAAGACAATTTCTCATTTATTTATTTTATATATTTAGGTTTTAATTTACTGTAGCTCACGCTAACAATAATAAATATATATTATATACCAAAATGATGATCAAACCAAACAAATACTAGTATTTAAATTAGATTTTAGACGAGAAGTGACGTCAATGAAGACATCTTCCGCACAAAGGATCGTAAGATATTTCGTTGAGTGATCTGTACCAAATTCATTTTCGGCTTGACGTAAGAGAGCTTGGAACAAAGTGTGTTTCAAATAAGAGATTGGAACCACAAAATCTTTCTATCTCTTCTTCTTCTTCTCCAAAGTGCTGCGAATTTACTCTTAGTAAGTTAAATTATATATCTTAGACGCGATATTTTCTTACTGACTATTCTCTTTGCTTGAAAAACTATATCTTTAAATCGAATCAAATATATCTTTCAAACGAACTAAACATTTTTTATAGCGTGAAAGAAGATGCATGCGTGGACTTTGTGGCTACATATATACTTTTTATAGGATGAAAGCTTTATATATTTTCTCTCCTTTTTTGTTGACATTATTAATTTTCAATATTCTCATTTAAATTATTTATAAAAATTCATTTGTATTTATTTTAAATATAAAAAATTAAATATGAATTTACTAATTATAGTTTTATATATTATGCTGAAAATATTGTCATCCAATTTCTCTAAGTTCTTGAATTTAATTAACAATTCAAAATTAAAAAATAGAATTATCTATCGATATAAAATTATTTGACATACTAATTTTTTTACATGTCGCACTCACATTATTTTCACCACAATCAGTTAGATACTCTTAATAAATCAGTATTTTGTCACTTATTATTGCTATTAATATTTTGTTTTAGTTTCCTTTATCAGTTAATAGCATATATTCCATTTTTTGGGGAAATAATAAAAAGGAAATATCTTCAAATATCTGTTATATTATTTTAAAAAATCCTTTTTAATACATTAGTATTTATATTTTAATTTATTTTCATTATTTTGTATTTGATGTAGATTCGGGGACATTTTAAGCGAAGTATGATTAAGGTATCGATTAGTACATCTGATGAATAACCAGTAGCAATATGCTGTAGAAGTATTATGCTAGAAAATTGTATGTTCTCAATTAAAATTTAAATAAAGTGATTGGTAGAGAAGTAGCAGTATACAATTTTAGTTTTTATCATAAAAGTTAGTATAAAATATATTTACTTAAAATAATATATATTACATTATAATTTATATTAATAATATTTTTTTTGTTAAAAATAATGAATTTTTTTAATAATATAAAATTAAATTAAATTTTAAATGTGAAATACTTTTATTTTTTAAAAATAGATGTAAAATTGATTTTCTCGATACAAAAATAATTTTTCATATTATTAAATAAAATAAACTAGTTATATACAATTTAT
Organism: Raphanus sativus; assembly: GCF_000801105.2. Lineage (NCBI taxonomy): Eukaryota > Viridiplantae > Streptophyta > Magnoliopsida > Brassicales > Brassicaceae > Raphanus > Raphanus sativus. Next base: position 11,084,960 of record NC_079518.1, read on the forward strand.
ATATAAATTATCACTATTTTTTATTTATAGAGCAGTAAATGATTCATATATAATATTATCATAAGAATTAATATATGACATATAATTTATTTATTTTTAAATATAGATATGTTTATTTAATAATATATAATATATAAGTATATATATTATTTTATGTTTTAACTGAAAATAATGAGTGATATGTGTAATTAAATAAATTATATTATATTTTAAATGTGAAATATTGTTCTTTTTAAAAGTTAAAAATATTCAATCGCAACTTTTGTTTATAAAATTTTTTTTATTATGAACATATTTTTTTATACTATTAAATAAAAATAAATTAATTATATATAACTATTTTAAATTGTTTATATATTATAACTGCAAATATTCTATCAAAAGCTCTACTAATATTATATTAATATATAGCTACATTAAAATTTTAAATTAGTAATTTTACATATGTAGTTTATATAAGCACAAACAAAAATTGTATTATTTATTTGATATTCATAATGTAATATATCTCTGTTTTTCTTAACAATTCAATATATTCTCGTAATAGTTAATAAAATTCTTTGAAATATATTATATATATACCAAATAATAATAAAAAAAATCTGTGAAATTCATTTTATATATACTAAATAATATAATAAAATTAAAAAATTTATATAACATATTTATATATACCAAATAATATAATAAAATAATTAAAAAATACATTTTGTAAAATCTAATCTATATTATTATTTGCAAAGTGATTTTTCGCAACGGAGCTCCCACGTTAAAAGTTAGAGTGGTTAATATCGATATTACTCTTAATGAATAAAATCTATAATTAAGCTAAAAATAAAAACGAAAATTAAATATAAAGTTGAAAACATAAAGTATATAACCAAGTATTAATCAAATAAAATTCTTAATTTTATATAATTGAAAATATAATATTAAGTGACTTTTAAGATCTATTTCTATATAATAAATAATAAATATGTGTACAAAGAAAATTTCAAAAAATTATAACTAATATGTAAGAATTTTCAAACGAAATAAAATAATAATTTATTATCATAGTCTTTTAGTTAGTGACATATATTAATGAGTAATTATAAAATATTTAGTAATTATGATTTAATATAATAAAACCCAAACACAAAAATGAATTTAAATTTTATGAAGTCAGACAACTCATTAAAACTGATATAAAAAAATCTTTTTAAAAATAAAAAAGATAATTCATATACATATTTTGTTATTATCCAAGAATATCTTTAATAAATATTAAACAATTATTTCTCTATATATATATATATATATATCTATATATCTATATATATATATTATCATCTAAAAAGAACATCTTTCAATCATAAATAAAATTAATTGCAAAAATATATAGTTCAAAATATTTCTACTATATATATGAAAGCTTTCAAGAAATTAAAGAAATAATGAATATATATATTTTGATAAATAAATTTCATATATAAATAATTTGATATTCTGTAAAAAAAACTTAAAGATCATAAACAATAACTTATCATGATATTTAGTTAGTAATTATAAAATGATTAGATCCGCTTGAGCGGGCACAACACCTAGTTGATATATACGATAAAATCTAAAAAAAAAATTTGTAAATTAATAATTTTATAAATTAATAAAACAGTACTAACATTATTAATTTATAGAATTTTTATTGTATTATCAATCATTTTTAAGCGATATCCGGTTTAAATCCGGATAGGTTTCCGGTCGGATCCGGTTAACCACCTCTTCTTTTATGCACGTTTCCAATTTCGGGTGGGAAATCTAGAAATTTGTAACTTGAGGCGAATCGCCGCCATGGCTGCTCACGCCGACGACCGAATCTCAAACGCTTCCATGGAAAATCTCACGCGGCAGGTAGAGAAACGGCCGATCTCAACCATCGTCTTCATCGTCGGTACTGTTTCTCTTCTCCTCCGTTGATGATGTTTACTCGATTGTCGAAATTTTCTTCTTCTTCTTCTTCTTCTAATTGATTTGTGTATTTCGCAGCTATGCAAAAGGAAGCTCAGCCTCTTATCGAAAGGCTCCGCCTTGTCAAAGACGTTAACTCCCCGTGAGTTCTTTCTTTCATCTCAAATGTGATTTTTGCTTTCTTGTCCTTTTTGAAAAAATGAACACTTTATTTTTTTTTGTTTTAATTTTAGGTTTCCAAAAGAGGTGGCTTGGGTTCTGTTTAAAGGAATATATAAAGAGCTGAACATTAATATAGTGTGCCCAGGAAAAGATTCAGCTCTTGGTATGTATGTCTGTTATGTAGATATCTAATTGTGATTGTTACTACATTTGAATGTTATTTGGGTTGATTATGTTTAGGAGTTGATAGTGTATGCACGGTTCCTGCATCTCTCGTGACGTATGCATCTATCCAAGCGTTACAGCCGGACCTAATCATTAATGCTGGAACCGCTGGTGGGTTTAAGGTACATAATGTTTTTCTCTGTCTTATGTTTGCCTCATATGTGTCAGGAAGAAATAAACATTTGTCGTTATGGCCCTTTTGCAGGCCAAAGGAGCAAGTATTTGCGATGTTTATATTGTCTCTAGCTCTGCTTTCCATGACAGAAGGATACCTGTTCCTGTGAGTGCTCTTTTGTATGAGTGTCCAAGTAAAGCTGCTGTTTTTAGTGAACAGATTCCATGTTGTCTCACTTCAGGTCCTTGATCTATATGGTGTTGGTATGCGGAAAGCCTTCCCTACTCCCAACCTTATTAAGGAGCTGAACCTAAAGGTTGTGCTCTGTGTTCACCATTGTGAATTTGTGATCATCATGCAAGTTTTTTTTTTTTAATTATTTCTTGATATGTTCTGTGCCTTTGGTCTTGATGTTCACAGGTGGGAAGATTATCCACTGGTGATTCTATGGATATGTCTCCACATGACAAAGAATCCATCACAGCAAATGATGCTACAGTTAAAGACATGGAGGTACCTTTCTTTGTTCTCCAATCTATGTGTTTCTCTTAATCAATAGCTACTGCTTATTCTGGGTATTTCGGCCAAATTTAGGGAGCAGCAGTGGCCTATGTGGCTGATATTTTTAAGGTTCCTACGATTTTAATAAAAGGAGTAACTGATATTGTGGACGGAAATAGACCAACCTCAGAGGAGTTTTTGGAGAATTTAGCTGCAGTCACTGCCAAGCTTGATGAGTCCATTACCAAAGTGATTGACTTCATCAGTGGAAAGTGTCTTTCAGACCTCTGAAGAGGTTCACGTTTTTTAATAAAGATTCAAGCAAAAGGGAGATGGGTATAGGCAAGTTAGGCGATAGGTTGGAGCAGAATGTTCATTTTTTTAACTCCACTTTTCCTCATGAGCTCTCGTTTTATTGGCTCTCTTTCATATGATGATGGATCATCTTATATGTAGAACTCAACAAGTTTTGATACCCAACAATATAATAAGATTTGCTTTCATTCTTTTTTTGTTCATGCTTGAAATAGCAAGAAACTTTAGTTAGTTTCTCTGGCCTTTTTTTGAAGTCTAATTACACACTCTTGTGTTGGCTACTAACAACTATCCGTTTAAGTTAAGGCAAAGATTATGGAACAAGAGAAAAATCTCAAAGAAGTCGAGTTCCGTTTTAGAAAGAGCCAATGCGATAAACATGAAGCTCCTGATTCTCACACCTAATCTTCACCAAATATCAACTAAACAGAAACACCACACAAGGTGCAGGTCATAAACTTCAAAAGCTGCAGCGTATATATACGCCTTCACTTTGACCCTTTTGAACAGACCCAAGATTTGGATCTCAAGTCTTAACAATTAAAAGAGAGAGAGCAATGGGAAGCATCGATGCAACAGAGTTGGGTTTAGAGAAGAAACCAAATCCGGGGAAGGCTACAATTCTTGCAATTGGAAAAGCCTTTCCTCAGCAGCTAGTAATGCAAGAATACTTGGTTGATGGCTACTTTAAAACTACTAATTGTGATGACCCTGAACTCAAACAGAAGCTTACTCGTCTCTGTAATGTCTTCCCTTTAACCTTTTTCTGTTAAATTTGTATAAGCCTTTATGAGAACCTGAGTTTTTTTTACAGGCAAGACAACGACTGTGAGGACAAGGTATGTTGTCATGTCAGAGGAGATACTAACAAAGTATCCAGAACTAGCCATTGAAGGAGGATCCACCGTGAAGCAGCGTCTAAACATATGCAACGACGCTGTAACCGAAATGGCAGTGGAGGCTTCTAGAGTCTGCATCAAGAACTGGGGCCGTTCTATTTCCGACATAACTCACCTTGTTTATGTCTCTTCAAGCGAAGCTCGTCTCCCTGGTGGCGACCTCTACTTAGCCAAAGGCCTTGGTCTCAGCCCCGAGACACACCGTGTCCTGCTCTACTTCGTGGGATGCTCTGGTGGCGTTGCCGGTCTCCGTGTAGCGAAAGACATAGCCGAGAACAATCCGGGGAGTAGAGTCTTGCTCGCCACCTCTGAGACGACCATCATTGGGTTCAAACCTCCGAGTGCTGATAGACCGTATGATCTTGTTGGTGTCGCATTGTTTGGTGATGGAGCCGGAGCTATGATCATTGGATCCGATCCAGACCCGATTCATGAGAAGCCTCTCTTTGAGCTCCACACAGCAATTCAGAACTTCCTTCCTGGTAAACCTACAATATACGTAGTTTGCATTCCACTGAAACTTATAACTCACACTACTTTTCCATGGCACAGACACGGAGAAGACGATAGATGGGAAGCTAACGGAACAAGGGATAAACTTCACGCTGTCTAGAGAGCTTCCACAGATAATAGAAGACAACGTGGAGGGTTTCTGCAAGAGACTAATAGGAAAAGCAGGACTGGCTAATAAAGACTATAACCAAATGTTCTGGGCAGTTCATCCAGGTGGACCCGCCATCTTGAACCGAATGGAAAAGCGGCTTAACCTGTCTCCTGAGAAGCTGAGTCCAAGCAGGAGAGCTCTCATGGACTATGGCAACGCAAGTAGCAACTCGATCGTTTATGTGTTGGAGTATATGTTGGAGGAGAGCAGGAAAGCCAGGAACATGAATGAAGGTGGAAACGAGTGGGGTCTGATTCTTGCTTTTGGACCTGGTGTTACATTTGAAGGCATCGTTGCTCGAAACCTTGACGTTTGAGCGAAAAAGTAACGGGGGTTTTGGTATTACCTTGAAGCTCAAGAAATGGGGTTTGGTGATAACTAAGGGCTCAAGAAAAAATCGTCTTCTGTTATACAGTCATTACACCAGAGAGAAAAAAATCAAAAATAATAAGACTTGGAAGCTAAACCAGATGAAATCTTTTTATGATGCTTAAATCTCTCATAGTCTAAAAATATTTCACAAAGCAAAACAACGTAAAATGTGGAATTTGAAAAACAAAGAAAGATTCGATTATCAGAATTAGCTCATCTTTTCCCTACGTTACCTTTGACCAAAGATGATCAAACTTTTCAACAAGTCCAGGAGTTGGATCTTCTCATAACAGGTTTCATTTGTTTATCTTCCTCGAGAGCAACCATACCGACATGTGACGGATCTTCAAGCATCATCTTGGCCACTAAGTATCCAGCGATTGACCAAGTCTGGCATTTACGCGCTTGTTTCCCCACGTATCTCCCTACCGTTCCATCATAGTATTCAGGCCAGTTGTCTTTATGAAGCCTAGCTTCCGCCACTTCAATCGCTCGTCTTGCTATTTGAGGTCGACCCGTTTTGATACAAGCAGCCGTCAGTAGCCAAAGCAACACTGTACCAACGAAGGTCATGTCAGCTTTTGTAACCAGAAGGAATGTGAAGAAGGAGAGTTAGTAAATTTTTACCTGGCCAGGACCCTCCATTGTGGTAGCTCCATCGAGTGTTTTTGGGGTCACAGCCAGTCACTATCTTCCATTCATGGCTTTCTATTGCAGGGTAGCAAACTTTGAGCGGCATTTCTCCGACCAGTTCTTCCCAGCGAGCTTCAATGAGATCCATAATTGCGGTCGACTGCTCAGGAGTAGCCAAGGAAGACAGTATCGCTATACAATTGCCAAGAGCAAACCAACGGAAATCCATTCTTGCTGGGCTAACATTGCCGATGAAGAACCCTCCCTGAGGCGGCATGAAGTCGAAAACCCATTCTGGAAGAGAGTCCGGGATCACGTTGAACTTGTTGACAGCAGTGTGAGAGTACTCCTCTGTCTTGTATCGGTAAATGTCATTAAGCTGCTTCAAGTCAAGCCAAAAGTAGCTCCTCATGTGGTAGCTCAATGCATGAAGTCGCTTCACTATCTGTTCCACCATCTCTTTACCTTCTCCTTCATGTTTGAGTAGGAGGAGAGCACACCTTAAGGCCATGAAGAAAAGGGCTTGAATCTCTATCGGGTAACCATAAACTCCCTAACACACACACACACACAAAACAGATAGCTCAAAACAGTCTTCGTCTAGAAAGAATCACTATAAAGAAAAACTACTAAGAATAAGATGGACTTTTCTCACCATCCTACGATCAATCATACAGCAACCATCAGCGCACAAGAGAGTGGGAAAGGTATCAAACCCCTCAGAGAGACACAGGCTTAATATCAACCGTATACCCTTCTGGCATTCAGGCATGTCAGCAAGAGAAGAGTCTCCAGTAGATTTGGTGTATGCTCTGAGCAGAATAATCCACCAGAATCCAGAATCAACCGGCGCCACTCTCCCAATCGCGCTCTCGCCAAAATCAGCTATCAACGTCTCATGGTTTCTAACAGGATCATGAAAGACTTTGAAGCTAGCAGGCATAACTCCTTCGCCAAGCTGGAACCTATCAATCTTTTTCTCCCATGACTGTAGACGAAGAGTCTTCAAAAGGAAGTTCTTCACTATATCCGGCTCTCCGTTCATCAAGAACGCTAAAGCACTTGGTACAAAGTCTCTCACAAACACCTAAAAGACAGCAGATTTAACAACATCAGGATAAAAAAAAATGTGTGTTTTATTTAGTCAGAAACTCACCTGATCATAGTTGAGCTTTTCCTCAGAGTTATCCACCGCAGCGATTGTCCCAACAGGCTGTCCACGGAAGTACACCATAGACCTTCTCAAAGCGTCCCAGGCCTCTCCCACCATAGGATGAGACTCGAATCCCGCCAGTGACCGAGGGGTATTGAATCCAACGCTAGGTGAAACAACCACACAATCTTGGACGACTCGAGAAGAAGCATTATCCGCGTTGTATCGAAGCTGTGGTGGTGGTGAGGTGGACATTTCAGTAAGAGACCTTTCTTCAAGTGATCTCAGTCTTTCGATATTCAACGGCCTTGGCTTCTCTAGCAGCAGCTTGGAGAAATCAATGTCATCAAAAATCGTCCGATGTATTATCAGCAGCAGTCTTGGCGTCGCCGTTCACGTGATTAGAAGTCGACATTTGCGTCGGATTTTGATTCAAAAACCTAGCCAAACAGTCCAATGATCAATCACTCCCTGCATTTCTAGAAATCGATCAGAGTTTCTTTTTTTTTTTATCGCAATAAGGTTCACACACAACGAACAACAGTAGCATGATCAAACGTAATCAATCAAATCACAACGACATCACGCATAGAACAGATCGAAAACGGAACTGTCATCGAGCTAAAGCACGCAAGCGATTCTTCGGCGGAGATCCGGGAGATTAACAAAGGAGCGATACAACCTCACTAATCGTAAATGTTGCTCCTAATCACAGAGAAGACGTAGAGAGATAACGAACCTTAGTTATAATCGAGTGTGGAACGGAGAAGGAGACGAAGGAGCTTCGCACTCTGCTCTGCGTCTCTCTCTGTGATCACGAAACAGAAGAGAAGAGAAGGGAGAGTATATATATAGTAGTATCAGTTAGTCGAATAAGTAATTGAACGGCGAAAGGGTAGACGTATCAGCCATTCAACAAAATAAGGAGGGTTTGGGTCCACGTGTACGGTCCAGATGTGATTGTAGCTACCGGTAAGGTGCAAAAAGTTAAGTCTTCGCGAAGCCATGCATATCATATGAGGTTGTTGAGTTTTGAATTTCACCGGTATTATCTTCACTATAAGTTCTCATAGGATATCTTCACAATTTAAAATGTCAAAAATAAACACTCTCTACGAGATATTTTTAGAACTCTATTTATACACGTACAATTTTTAATTTATTTTCTATTTGAAAAGAAAATAAATTTTAATTATTTAATAAAATATATTAAGAAAAACACTGGTTGAGATATTCAACTTTAGTACTCTGGTGAGTATCTTGCTGTTTATCACTGAATAAAAGCAATACTATTAATGGTTCTAATCCCAGTATCTAAACTTCTTAATACTCTTTCCATTTCTAATTGTAAGTAGTTTTGCTAAAAAACACAAAAATTTAGAAAGTTGTTATTCTTTTAAAAATATCATTTAATCAACTAATTTAACCAATTATAAAAAACTTTAACATTATTTCAATGGTCATATTATTTTTAATAAATGAAAAAAGTGTATGTAAAGTACTTATATTTTGAAATAATTTTATTTTAAAACTATTTACAACTAGAAACAGAAGGAGTAAAAAAGAAAAATTGGAAAGAAAAATGTGAAAGTATTGTATAAAAGAGCCTGCATACTCTACCAAATCTCTACATACATGTGGCAGTATATATGACTGATGCATATTAAATAGACAAATAAATTTAAATAGTTTTACAAAAATACATTATAATATTAATATTAAAGTTTAAATTTTTTTTGGGTTATTGACCAATGGAACTACTCTAAAGATGTTTGATTGTTGTATGGTGGAAGCGAATCTGGTGCCATGCACAGGCTGACTACTTGTTGGTTTCAAAATACTTTTAACCTATCAAATTTAAATTGGAATCACATTATATAATCAAATCTCGTTGGTAATGAAACAAAAGAAAGGTCTAATAATAGTTAGTTTCCAACGTTGCCAATGCTTGATTTGATTAGTTCTCTTTTGCCAATGCTTGATTTGATTTATTTACTTACTGGACTTTTTGGGGAATAATATAGGGTTATCTCTGGTCTGAGAAAGTTTTTTTTTGTAAAGCCCACTAAATAAAGGCCCAAATCAAAACAAACCAGTGTTTCTTCGTTTGTTCTTCTTCTTCTTTGTTAACCTCTGTACAGCCGCTTCTGAAACTCCTTCTCGAGACATCATCTCCATTACCTTTGGAAGGGAAATTTAAATCACTTATATCCCTTACTAATCTTCATATCCTTCATATTCATTAAACCATATAAAATTACGAAATTAGCCTTAGAATAAAGAAAACATCAAAATTAGAAAAAAAAAAAAAATCAAACCGACGAAATGGAGATATCGATCTCCTATTACCGACCGTACGGACAGCAGCTCGATTGCACGATTGCGGTTTGAGGAGATTGCGTTTTGGAAAAGGGAACCCGATCGCCTCGATTGATTGCTACTCCGGCAAACTCCGACCTCACTCCGATTCGGTCCTCCGTCGTCTTCCGGCGCTGTTTAAGGTCGAAGAGGTAGGTTTTAGAGGAGAACGAGCTCTCGGTTTTGGGGTTCCAAAGCTCCTCTCTTGAATGAGCTAGAAAATGGATTTAGATGTGTGCATCCTGGTATCTATTATTATACGATTCATTATTAGTTGAATTGAGTAGGAGAATGGTTGTATTGTTCGATTCTAGTGCGCTGAATGTAGATTCACCTAAATTCAAAACGGGTACGACAGTAGAACTAGAAAAAAACTAGTATTACTGATGATTATTGTAGAACTAGTAAAACATGTATAACTTCGAATGTATAATGGATGGATATTGAATGGTTTGGCAGGCTACAATGAGCCACAACGTCATCATACACTTCAGATGTGAGGTCGCATGTATTGTTTAGTGTTGAAGCATGCTGTGGAGGAGATAGATCTTTCAATGGTAGAAGCACGCATATGACAAAAAGGTGGGGCTTGATGAATGTAATGTGAAGTTGAAATTGAGTTACATTCCACTGCTGGTTGGGAGTGACGAGAAATCGTCATTTGTGATGAGGAGGATCTTTGTGGTTATCTTTGTCCCTTGATAAAAAACAACCGTAGGTGCATTTTGTTGGTGGAGGTCATCGAAGGTTAGAACTCTCAGAGCAACTTTCAAAGAGCGGGCAAACCAAGTTCAAAACGAAGTTCAAAAGCGGGGAAACAAAATTCTGTAGGTATGAACTATGAGGTGTGCCATTCGAATGAATGATGCCAATCGGATACAAAGCCATAACTCGATATGGTGCGACAATCAGTTAATCAACAATATGAGTAGAAGGATTGTGGCGATTGAAGATGGAACCTCATGTTTTATTGAAAAGTTTTACTTTGTTTTATTTGACTTTACTTTATTTGTCCTTTAATACCATCATAATTTTTTTTATCAAAAGACTTAAAAATAGATACATGAAAATTTTTACTTTGTTTTATTTGACTTTGATTTATTTGACTTTGCTTTACTTTGTCATTTAGTATAAATACTAGTTTCTAGAAATAACATAAATAAAATTACATAAAAATAAATATAAATACTA